>NW_007114753.1:13682-20705 GCF_000164805.1 Carlito syrichta
GGGCTGGGGAGGGGAGGGGGAAAGAGAGGGGGTCACAGGCGGCCTTCAGTAGACACCAGAAGGTTGGAGTTCATTAGACACAAGCCCAGGGAAGCAATCGTCTCATTTGGACAGAGCCAATTAAGTCCCCGGGGCCTGTGCGAGAGACTGGCTAGAAGCTGGGGCAGAGCTGGCCCGCAGTTGGCCATTCCCAGTTGCCGCACACTGGAGCCTGGATGTGCCGAGCAGGTAGACCTTTAAGGAAATCCCTGCATTCTCCCAAAGCCCGCTGCTGACTTCTGTGTTCCTACTGAGTAAAAAGCCCTGTTTAAGATGGCTGGGGACTGGGGGCTCCATCAGAGGCCTCTGAGAAGGCTGTCTGACGGGCCTGTTTTCAGAAACCTGCATTCTCAGAAGAAATGGCAAACAAAGATTTTTTTTCTGGAGTCAGTCTCACTCTGTCACTCAGGCTGGAATTTGGTGGCATGCTCACGGCTACCACAGTCTTGACCTGCTGGGCTCAGACAACCCTTCCGCCTCAGCCTTCCAAGTAGCTGGAACCACAGGCATGCACCACCACACCTGGCCAGTGTTTTGATTTATTGTAGAGACGAGGTCTTGCCATGTTGCTCAGTGTAGTCCCGAGCCCCTGAGCTCAGGCAGTCCTCTCGTCTCTGTTTCCCGAAGTGCTGGATTACAGGCGTGAGCCCCTGCACCCAGCAATTTTTTTTTTTTTAATTGCTAGAACCTCAGCAAAATCCTCAACTCCAGTCCTCGGATCATCAGAGGCAGGATTGTGAGGCCGCTCCAGGGCGTCAGGCTTAGGAGCATGGAGTGAAGGGGATGGAAACATCGAAGTCGCAGCAGGCTCTGTGCTGCCCAAGTGTGTAACCTCGTGGCCACGGGTTGCCAGGAATCGTGAAAGCTCGGGCTGTGGCGTGGAGGCTTCTGACTTGTCTTCTGGCGAGGAGCCGCTCTCTCAATCAGGATCAGCTGTACTCCCAGGCTGCTTCTGCTCTGAGTGTCCCCACATCAGCTCAGATGACTTCCTCGTGTTCCACACGGGAGGTGGGGGGGGGGCACAAGTTATTTTCTTCCTTTATTTTTCTTTATATCTTATTTATGGCAGTTTACTTTGGACACCAGGAAATGCATCCAAGTGAACTTCAAATATTACCTTCTCTTACAAACCAGGCTTTTGATGTTGGCTGTGATCAGCGCTGCCTTCAGAGCAGCTGCCAAATGAAGATGCAAGTGGACGCATGTGTGCATGAGTCTGCTCTCTCAAAGCCGCTGGAAAACGACATTCAGGTTAGGTCGGCACGGCAGAGTCAAAAGGCTAAGCTAATTGGCTCGGCTCAAATGGCAGCTAAGTGGAGTCCGCACTTCAAAACCTGTGCTCCCCAGAAACAGCTGGGCCCCGGCAGCGGGCTCGTTAGCTAAAATGTTTATAATTAAAGGAGACTGAACAGGGACCAAAACTCCGGCGCTCTCCAGCCCACAGGCTTGAGCAGCCAGGAAATGGTTCGTATTCTTGTAGAGCTTGAATAAAAGAGGAGAGGCCCCCTTTTGGAATGAGGAGCTGTGTTGGAAGAAGAGTCTTGGCTGGGGGGAATTAAAGCCCCATTTCCTTGAAGACATCTGTTAAGCCTCCCTGAGCCTCTCTAAGCTGAGATCTCCTTTTTCTGCTCTGGTCACAAGTGGCCTTCCCTGCAGCCTGGGCCTTCACCTGCCCTGGCTAGAGTGGGAAGTGTGTGGAGTGAGGTGCTGATGAAGCAACGTGTTCCTTTTGCCATCAGTCTGTCAGTGACCTGCTTCCCAGAACCACCCCATCCCTACCCCCACCCCATCCCTACCCACCACCCCATCCCTACCCACCACCCCATCCCTGCCTTATATGGAGAAAGAAAAAGAGGTATAAAAGCTTTGCCAGGGATGTCCAGGCGGGAGGAAAGAAAGAAAGGCGCAAAGGCTATTCCTAGTGGAAACTTCAGAGTTGGGAGGGGAGGGATGGGAACTCCTGAAGCCTCGTGCTACTTGTGTCGTGGTAGGGTCCATGGGATGCTTGACGCCCACCCCCGAGGCCGTCTGGAGGAGGCCTGGAGCAGTCATTCGCTCTTACTGGTCCCCAGAAGAGGAGCTGGTCAGGAGAGGGGCATGGACATTGTCTGTGAACCTGGGGCAGGACTTGGTTAGACCAGTGTGAGACCCCGTCTGTGGAACCCCCATCCTACCAGGGATCTTCCGGGAGAAATGAGGCCATTCCACATGCCTTGGGAACGACCTGGCATGCCCCATGTCCAGTGAGTGTTGAGAGGTAGGGGAGCACTTCCAGAATGTGCTGCAAATTTCCACTCGACCCCTCCAAAAGTCAGGCGACCTCCACATTCAGACCCTCGGGAAGCTTGACTCCTCCTGCTGGGGCTGGGAGGGGAGTCTTGAAAAGAGGACCTCAAGGGTAGGTCCCGGAGTCCAGCAGCGCCTTGGACTTGGATCTTGGAACTCATGCTCATTGTAATGCCAGGTGTGTCCTTGAGCGTCTCTGGTCATCTGTAACATTTAGGTGATTAAGGTTCTTGTGAGAGTGAAGCCTGGTTATGCATCAGCTCTCTGACCCACAGTAGGACTCAGTTTGCGGACCCGACAGTCTCAGGTTGGAATCTGTCGCCTCGGCTGGGAGCTGGTTGCTGGCCGAGTCAGGCATGCCTGTGAACATCCGGTTTTTGCCTGTGTTTGCTGAAACGCGGCAAAGACGCTGAGCTTTGGTAAACAATCTTTAGGTGGCTCCGGAAGGGCAAGGACCTAGAACTTTTGTCCTACTCCACTTACAAGGGCTGGGCCTCGTGAGCAGGAGACTTTTTTTTGAGTTGGAGTCTCACTCTCACCCAGGCTGGAGGGCAGTGGAGTGCCCAACCTGCTGGGCTCAGGCAGTCCTTCCACCTCAGCCTTCCAAGTAGCTGGAACTACAGGCATGTGCCACCATGCCCGGCTAATTTTGTGACTTTTTATTTGGTTTATTTGGTTTATCGTAGAGACAAGGTCTCACCAGGCTGCCCAGGCTGGTCTCGAACCCACGGGCTCAGGCGATCCTCTCACCTTGGACTCCCGAAGTGCTGGGATTATAGGTGTGAGCCACCGCGCCCAGCTAGAGACTTGTTTCCTGACAGGCTGTGGACAGGTGGCTGCTAACCCGGCCCACAGAGCTCTCAGTCTGCTCCACACTTAGCTCTGTCTGGGCAGGACGCACACTTAGGGATAAGATACTGATCTCTCCTCTCCTCTCTGCTTGGCACAAGGCAGTTAAGCCTTTACGCACTCCTTAGCCAAGGTCTGGTTAGCATAGATTGGTTTGCTGATCTACAGAAATCTTCATTGTACCCTGGGTGGCCCTGGCCTACGTCAGCAGACTTCCTGAAAGTGCAGCTACTTGGAATTCCGGGACGGCACAGATAGGGAGCTAAAGGTTGGCCAGTTACTCCTGGCTGCTCCCTGGGTATTTTTAGGCACTACTCATTTTCACTTGCTGCTGATGAGCCTGAGATGTTTTTCTTTCTTCCACCCTCTGAGAAACCAAACTCATTTAAATATTTACAGTCTCAAAACGAAGTATGATTCACCCTGAGGAAATGTTTGCACGCTGAGACTTTTGTAAATAAGTGGCCTCCGAAAGGGACATCAGTGGGGAAATGGTCACACCTTGACCGTTCTGCTCTTAAGGAGAAAATACCTTTTTGAAAAAAACGGTGGCAACTCCAGGTCAGGTTGGAAGCGAACGCTAGCTGGGGTGGGGGCTTTCTTCCTAAAAGTGCTTCCACTTGTTAAGGGTCTTGCTTTTTAACAGTGTGACGTTAAAGGGCATAAGGCCCGTGCCTCCTTTAGGCCTTCTCAAGGAGAGCTTCACGGCCGGCCCTCCCCTCCACTGGACTTTGCAGCCTCCCTGTCTCCCCAGGCACTTGCCCCGCCTTCTCCTGCTGTGTGTTTCATCATAGCATCTTCTGATACATCATACACTTTGTTTTGTAATTTTGGTTCTTTGCTTGTGCTACCTCATTAGAATATAAACTTCCTGAGGACAGTTGTTTGAATTCTTCATCTGCTTTGTCTATCGCTCTCTGGCCCAGTGCCTAGAACAAGGTCCAGTAGGTGCTCAAATATTTAAGCAAATTACACAGAACACCCCCTAGTTGGGCTGTTCTCTTTATGCCCGCATTCATGCGTCTTTGAGAATTCATTGGCTGGAGCTGCCGGAGCTTGTAGCTGAGAGAAGGAAGGAGCCGAAGGATTTGTTATGTACTCTTTTTATAAAGCACCCTGTGGTCATTTCTAAAAATAATAAATGTGGAAACGATCAAGAAGTTAATTACTGGAGAATGACACGGACCTCACTAGTGCCTGATGTAGCCCTCTGTGGGTCTGACCCCTATCCCTCCAACTTTGTGCATGGCACTTTTTGCAAGGCACTGCTGTCCTGGTTTGGGGTAGTAGACTGTAGTGATAGTAGACTACTGGGGAGGACCAAAGGGGTCTAAGAGTCTCCTGCTTGGGGCACCTGAAAAATTGGGCAGCCTTCACGCTGACTGGGCTGGCTGGAGCATAACCCAGGTCTGAGACAGCAGCTTGAGAGATGAGAGCTTACCAAGCTCTTTCCAAGACGACGCTCCTGCATCTAAGAAAGACCTATGCTTCCAGAGAAGATTGAAGGGCAGGCTTTAAAGCTGGTTTGGCAAGTTGATCTTGGATGGATCCTTCCCGGTGGGAATGTGATGGCATCCAGAAACAAGTGACACACCTCCACAGAAGCGTGTGGCCCTGTCCGTTCGCAGAATCTCGAGATGACATTGTGAGTCAGCCCGTGTGCTGAAAGCATCTTTGTAAGCCTGTGGATGCTGTCCTTCCCTTTCCCCTAGAGATGGAATCCCTCCTTATCGCGTGGGGAGCAAGAAGCAGCTCCAGAGAGAAATGCATCGCAGCGTGAAGGCCAATGGCCAAGTGTCTCTACCTCACTTCCCGGTGAGTATAGTCTGGAGAGGGAGGGAGTCGCTGTTTTCTGCCATGCTGAGTCCGAAAGAAGAGGGAGGGAAAGGAGGGACGTTCAGGGAAGGCGGAGAGAGGCAGGACCTGTAGTCCCCTACGGGAAAGAAGAGGAGGAGAGAACTGGACGAGGAGCGTCACGTGTGGTTCTTCGGGTGGCGATGTGAGCAGAGTGATGTGTTCCAAGGCTCAGGGTGGCCTATTTTTAGACCTTTAGGTTTTCTGAATGCCAAAGGGGAAGTTCTCTGTGAGGAAGAAACCAAAGCAGGCCCTTTCTGGAAACACTAGATAAGGATCCATGCTTCTCTCCAGCATGATGGGCTCATTGTGTTCCCACCAGGATGGAAGCCCTCTGAGGGGAGGGGGTTTGGTCTGTTAACTTTGGTATCCAGAGACTAGAACAGTGCACGCATTAGTTGCTTAATAAACATTTGAATGAATGAATGTACTTAGAGGAATCTCTGCCCCCTCATGCAAGGAAAACCACATTCCTGAGACATTCTGCTTCTTGTGTTGACTGCACGGCTGTCATTTCAGTAATCCATTTATCTCTCTATTTGGCCATTTCTTCTCCCGACCCCTGAAGCCCTAGAAGGCAGCTGTTCTGTGTTATCGATTTCCAGCCCCAGAACTTGGCTTCCTATCTGCTGTTGTGTCTGTGCCTATCCAATGCTGAATGCATGAAGTTTGGAAGTGAGGAGCCCATGGGCAGCTTCTTCCTGTGACTGACTTTTCGGGACCTTCCCCCTTGGCTTCCATGCTTCCTAAAGCAGCTGCCAGCTCGTGGCTCCCTGTGCTCAAAAGAACTTCCCCACAGACATTCCCCTTTGAGCTCTGTGCTGCTTACCACAGCCTGGGATCCAGGTTGCAAGGGCAGCCTTCTTCAGGGAGGGGGAAGAGCGCACCCAGCGTCCGGCAGGTGTTGACGAGCCCCTCGTGCCAGCTTTGGGGAATCCAGTTGGTCTTGGTTATGTCACATTTAGAAAGCCATCCCATGCTGCGTGAGTGCGCAAACGGCAGCTCTTCTCTGAAAGTTCTCCACACAGAAGGGCAGACTTGCCCCGTCTTAAAATTAGCAGATTAAAGTGGATTTTCTGGGGACCGTCGGCACCCCCCCCACAAATACAAGTATTGGTAACGTGTTTTTGTTTTTGACGGGGGGCAGGGGGGATACATGTGCTAACAAAGCAAAATGCCGTCACGTAAGCTCGTGAATTAGATGATTTTGTCCTGGGGTGTGCAAGCTGACTGTCTGCATCCAGCAGCACTTTGCTCAGGAGCTGCACTGGACGAGAAGGCCTTCGACTCGGGGTCCTGCTGTCCGTGACTGGGTGGCCGGCCGTCTCCTGGTCCGGGGGAGAGGCCGGCGTTTGCGAGTGGCTTTCTGCTCCCCACCCCACGGGAAGGGGCAGAGCAGAGCGAGACAGGAGGAGGGCGACGGGGCGGGGGGTGGCTGCGAGGCGACGGGAGAGGCCCGGCCGCGGGGGCGCGCTGTCGCCGCTTTGGCAGGCGTCCCGGCCTCTTTGTATTCTGCACTCGATTTGGAGATGCTCCCTTTTCCCTCGATAGGTCGGCTTCAGGCAGCCAGGCTCAGCAGTGTTCTGCCACTAGCCTGCAGCAGCTTTCTTCATTTTCTGTACAAAGAGGCAGGGGGAGGGAAGGAGAAAGCGAGGGAGATGGGGCCGGTGTTGAGACAACACCGCCTCAAAGGTGCGCAGTGTGCGGCCGGAAATAAATCGCCGCCTCGCTCTGATCCGGGCCGCTTGACTCCCTGACCCCCGTTCCTCCCTCCCGCCTCCTTTCCGATCTTGTTTTTAAAATGCCAACCCCCTTTCTGTGTGGACTTCTCATTCCTTGGGCCGCACCCCCCCGCCTCGGAGGCCGCCTTTTTTTGTTTTTTGATGTCTGACAAGTCTTTGGAGATCTCCGACTTCAGAGGCGCTACTGATGGGCTGGTTGTACTACAGCGGGAACAAGCGGGGCCGCTCGGAGTGCGACCACTGCTCCTGCCCA
>NW_007114753.1:22076-40924 GCF_000164805.1 Carlito syrichta
GGGGACGGGGCGAGGCGGGTGGGTGGCTGTCTGGCAGCCAGCGGAGAGCGGGCGGGGCTGTGTGCTCCTTCCGTGCCGTGTTGGACGTTGGGCGGAGCCGAGCACGGAGGTGTCATCTTTTGGCAGCGACCCCGCTCTGTTCTGGTCGTGGCCTTTTCCTCCTCTCTCTCTGAGCGGAATGGCAAGCTCCTGCCCAAGTCACATTTTCCGCTTTTTCTAGCCCGGCTTTCCCTTCTGCTTTCTTAATCCGTGTTCCTTGTGCAGTGCCCAGAGCGCCAAAAAGGCCTGCGCCTTGGAGTCTGCCCGCGCGCCCCCCGGCGAACGAGCCAGCCGGCACCATCTGTGGGGGGGCAGCAGCGGGCACCCCCGCACCGTCCCCCGTGCCCACCCGTTCGCCCAGGACCCTTCAATGCCTCTCCTGACCCCACCCAACACTCTGGCTCAGCTGGAGGAGGCCTGCCGCAGGCTGGCTGAGGTGTCGAAGCCCCCGAAGCAGCGGTGAGTGGAGTGGGGGCGGCCAGAGGTTAGCGCGGGGATGGGGGTGGGGGGCGCTCTCCTCTGTCGCTGGTGGGGAGGGAGGCCGTTCTTTTCCGCCTTGCTCTGAAATCTCCGGGGAGCAGGGATTGCTTCTGGACAAGTAAGGTTCCCCTTTCCAGCTTCTAAAAGTTACTCCCTATAGTGAACATTCATTCTGCCAGGGTTAGACCAGAATCTACATAGACAAGTTATGTTTGGCAGCAGGAGAATGAATTTCAGTGATTTTTATTTCTTTTCTTTCTTTTTTTTTTTTTTTTTTGCAAATCCCATTCCTTTTTTTTTTTGAGTTGGAGTCTCACTCTGTCGCCCAGCCTGGAGTGCAGTGGCCGCTCCCGGCACTGCAGCCTTGACCTGCTGGACTCCAGCGATCCTTCCGCCTCAGCCTTCCGAGTAGCTGGAATTACAGGCATGCGCTACCACGCCCGGCTGTTTGTTTTTTTTTTTTTTTTAATTATAGAAATGAGGTCTCGCCAAGTTGCCCAGGCGGGTCTCGAACCAGCGGGCTCAGGCAATCCACTCACCTCAGCCTTCCAAAGCCCGGGATTACAAGCTGAGCCACCAAGCCCAGCTGCAAATCCCGTTCCTTATAAACGTCTTGGTAATTTAAGGCTGGCTAGGTGAGTGTGTGAGAGGCCATGACCGTGGAGAATCAAAAGTCTGAGCCCTTCGCTGGGGCTGGGAGTGTCCTGTCCTAGGCTCCCAGAGAAACTTAAGGTGGCTGCTGCTGGGACATTGTCCCGCCTCCTCCAGCCCACCTGTGGCTGGGTCTCCACAGAGGTGGACGTCGGGTCCGTGCCTCTCCAGGAGGCCTGAGAGTAACTTTCTGTCTGCTCCCTAGTTGCTCTGGGGATGACAGCACACCTCTAAATCCCTCGCCCTGGCTGTGTCCTCAGGTGCTGCATGGTCAGTCAGCAGAGGGACAGGAATCACTTGGCCCCTGTCCCGGCGGGAGCCACGCCCTTCTCCAACCCAAGCCTGGCTCCAGAAGAGTGAGTGTCTTTCTTGGCATTGCTGAGATCTGCCGAGTGATTTACATTTCAGGGTATTCACCACCTGGAGTTGTGTTTTGTGGAACTTTTCTGCCGTATACAGTTACCTTAGTTTTCAGTGCTGGGGATGCAGATGTGCCATCCCTGGAAAACCCTTTCGTGCTGAGAAATGTATCAAGCGAGAGTTTTTCTGGGCATGCAGAGACCAAAAGCTGGGACATGAAGTCAGATGGGTCAAAGGGACTCCACATCCGGATAGAAAAGTTGCCCCATTCAACTTGTGAGTTGGCAGGACCAGAGACATCTCAGGTCACCCGAGTGGGAAGGTGACGTGTTGCCTGGAGGGAGAGGCTTGGAGAAGACACTATCTTCCCCTAAATTAGGCAACAATTCTTTCTGGTAATTTTCTGTTTTTGCAAAGTGGACCGAGGAGCCCGCTCAGTTTACTTAGAGGATGGTGTAATTAAAAATAAACCTGTTAAAGATACTGAAGGTGGTCTAAAGAAAGTTTTCGTCCTGGGCAGCGAGCAGTGTTTGAAGTCCTGAATAGGCCACTTCGCAGGACCCTTCGCTGTTTTACTTGGTTGACCCTCGGTCCACCAGCTGTCTGGGCCAGCAGCTTTTTGTTTTTCAAGCCACTCTGTGAAAACTCAGAATAAATGGGGACGTTGAAATGACTCGGGATAAGCCCTTTTAGCTGCATTTGTTCTGCCGGCCAGTGGGTGGGCTTCGGGCCTTGGTGCTCACGCCATCTCGGGAGGGGCTCCAGCCCTGGGCTTGTGTCTGCAGCCTTCCCTGGCGAGGGTGAGCCCCCTTTGCTGCGATGTCTTCTCGTCTGTCATCTTCGTGGAAGAGCGCCCTGCTTACGCTGACTCGAGAGGCTGCCTGTGCCTCCGCTTGGTGGCAGGGCGGGGAGCGAATTTTGTTAAACCAAAAGGAAGTCATTCCTCCCTGCCCGCTCCGTGCAGCTGGTGTGGGGTCAGACTGTGTCTTCTAGGTGGCCGCCTGTGATGTGGGCACCCTGCCCTGCCTCCCTTTGAGCTTACGACGGCAGCCTCAGTGTTGGGATGCCCTGCTTTTTGCACATACATTGTGTGTGTGTCTGTGTGTGTGTGTGCTTGCCTTAGATGTGTGTCTGCCTTAAAATGCTGAACTTGTTGCATTCCATCTACTTTCAGTCACAAAGAGCCCAAGAAGCTGGCCGGTGTCCACACACTGCAGGCCAGCGAGCTGGTCGTCACTTACTTTTTCTGTGGGGAAGAAATTCCGTACAGGAGGATGCTGAAGGCTCAGAGCTTGACCCTGGGCCACTTTAAAGAGCAGCTCAGCAAAAAGGGAAATTACAGGTAAGAGTCCTGTGGTTTCTTCCTGCTCTAGAGCTTGTGTCAGAGCCCGGAGCCAGAGCGGGGGGCAGCTCCCCTGGCCTGAGCAGACCTGGGAGGGGCTGGCAGGGAGGGCCTTGGGAGGTTCAGGGGCTCGCCTCCTCTCCCCTCGCATGACCGGCAGCCGCTGCAAGAGGGAGGGACCTGCCCCAGCTTCTTCCGTCAAGTGAGCAAGACTGGAGAGAAAAGGAGCAGCCGTGTGCTCTGTCAGGAGGAGAGCTGGGCCAGGGGAGGGGAGGGAGGGGCTTGCGCTGGGGACGGGGCTTGAAGGGGCACCTCTGTCCTGGTTTGGGTTGAGGAGAGAGACCTCCACGCTCGGGAAAGGGCAGAGACTGTGGCTGGGAAATGGCCGCGTTCTTCTTTGTCTGCTTTTCTGCCTGAAGAGGACCTCCCTGGGTTCTGCGGGTCATGTGAAGCTGGGATGTGCCTTTGTCCGTAACAAAGGAGGGGCCGGACTTGTGGGTGGGCACAGGGTGAATAGGGCTGGCCACTCTTCCTGCCTGGGCCTGGGCCTGGGCCTGGGCCCGGGCCCCACTGCCTGCTCCCCCCTGCAGGGGTCTTGGAAGGGAACTTAACTTCTGAGCCTCGACCTCATCTGTAGCGAAGCGGAACCCTTGAGAAGGGCCCACAGCACCCTTGAGGGGATGGAACAGCAGAGGGCGAAGAAGGCCAGCCCCGGCCATCTTTCCATCCCTTGCTTCTTAATGAGGAGCAGTGGCGACTTCGCCGGCTCCCCCCGCGTCCTGCCGCCCCTTCCCCTTCTCCGAGGTCCTCGTCCCAGGGAACAAGCAGTGGGTTCTGCTTCCGTTGCATCTCAGGCTGTGGGCGCCCGGCCAGGACAGCGAGGCGGGGCCGGCACCAGGTCAAGGAGGTGCTCCCTCTTGACATCTGCACCGAGAGGGAGGGCCACTCCCGGGTGTGTGCCCTGGGCCCTGCAGAGGACCACAGTCCGTGCTCCGTAGGTGTCAACCCATTCTTGCCTCTGGAGCCAGGGGATGCGAGTGGTGAACCGCGAGAGGCGCTTAGCAACCTGCTAGGTGGGCCCTGGCTCCTGGACACAGGCGAGTCTTCCTCAGAGCTCTGAGACACCCTCCCTTCCAGAGTGGGCCCTGTGTGGCTTTGCCAGCCTCCGCCACCTGGGAGCGAGTTGGGGCAGGGGCCAAGGGTGATTCCTTTTGCAGGGGAAGAGCTGGAGATTGGCTGGGCCGAGACCCTGTGGATGGTTGGCCCGCGGGGTGTGTGGCTGGGCCCAGGTCTTTTCCTTCCACACCTGGGCAGAGACGCTTCTGAAAAGGCGTCAAAGGTGGGGGAGAACAGGCCTGGCTTCTTTTTTTCTTCTTTGTGCTGAAAAGACAAGGTGAGACTAACTACACAAGTGTGCTCCTCTGGGGACTCATTTTGATCTCGGGTTTGACTTGGCTGGACTTTGAGTGGAACTGCAGGTGACCTTCAGGGGAGACGAGCCATGCGGCGCTGAGCACAGGCTTGCAGGGAGGGCGCCTCGCTCAGCCACTGGCCACATCTGGCTCTGATTTTCTTCTCTCCTAAGGCACACTTAATAAGCCTGGCTTTGAAGCTCTGGCCTCCCCTTTAATGCACAAAGCCTGCACAAATGGCCGACTCTCAAATTCTTTCCTGATTGGATCAGGCTGTGGGAAGGCCCTCCCAGCTGCTTTATCTCAGGGCCTGGACTGGACTGGTGCCTTCCTGCGGGTGGGGCGCGGGTGTCCGGCCAGGTCCTCCCAGCAGGGCTTGGTATTTCAGTATCTCAGTTTGTGCACAGAACCCCCCTCCCATCCCCAAATAAAAAAGCCCAGGGAGTTGGGGCTGTGAGCAGGGCTGGGGGAGCTGGGATCGCTGAGTAATCTCAACATGGCAGGGGTTCAAAAAGCAAACAGTCCCTCCAGACGTGCCAGACGCCATTGGTGCCAGATGTCAGAAGAAAGCAGAGTTTGCCACGTAAAGCATGTTGCAGTGGAAAAGCCTGTTTCTTGGAGAAAATGAGGGCAGTGCCGTGCGCTTGAAGTCCGGGGTGGGGCTGAGAGGATGTTGCCTCTCTCCTCCCTGGAAGAGGTTGCAATTATGGAAAAGGTCATTGCGTGTTTGCCCAGAGATGCAGTGAAAGCCCAGCTTGGTGGACCCCGAGGGGTCGCAGCCTGGGCTCAGGGGCCGGACCGAGGCGCCGTGGGAGTTTGAGCCTCTCACGTGGAAAGATGGCTTTTTCCTGCTGCTTCGGTCCCTGGGTGCAGAGCCCCTCCCCCGTTTTCTTACTGTCTCCTCTTGGGCTCCCCCAGAATGCTGAGCCCCTGACAAGCGTCTTCGGCACTGACCTCTCAGCCTCTCAGCCGGGCTGTTCACCCTGATGCCTGAGCTCAGCCAAGAATGCGAGAAACAAAGAGCTTTGACTCAACCCAGCTGTTGCACTTTATTTAGCCTTATCTCCTGTGAAAGTATTTGGCTTGCCTTCATTAAAGAGGGAAAAAATTCAGCTCTAACCAAGGGGAGTTAAGTTTTTTTTAAGAGAAAAAAACCGAAATCAACTATAACCCTGAGACACAATTGAATGTTTTAGAGGCCCTCCCCCCCGCCAGGGGCCTGTGACCTTCCCCCTGTGAGTGGTCCTTGTGGGCTGGAAATGGCAGCTTGCAGGGACGCATTTGATCCGTCCGAGGGTCTTCCTTGCTGGGTGGGGAAGGAAGAGGCCCTTGCTGCATCTCCTGGGAAGGGACGTGGGGTGGGCTGGCCGCAGAGGACAGCAGCTGCTTCCCCATGTGCCGCTCCTGAGAGAGGCCAGGCATTTGCATCTGTGCAGTTAAACAGCCTTGGAAGAACGCATGCTGGGGCGGCATAAAAGGAGGCTCTAATCAAAGGCATAATAGAAGGGCCTTTGGTGTTTGACCCTGAGGGTGGGAAGGGAGAGGAGAAGGGAGGGTGTCATGGAGCCTGAGAAGCTCGCTGGGCTGGCCTGCCTGCTGGTGACAGCCAGGCCACCCAGGAGCCTCTTGGGCACTGGAGGGCGGGATGGACCAGAGGCCTCTGGACCGAGCAGCTCTTTGGCAGTCCACCTTTTACGGCCTCTGCAGGTTCAGGCTCTGCAGGTTACAGGCTCAAGCTAGAGGCACCTGAAGCCGGGGCTGGGTCTCTCTGAGGGCCCTCTTCAGCTACTCCTGCCCATGAGCTCCAGGCATTCGCCCTTCCCTTTCTCCTGCCCCCCACGGAAAAGAAGGAGAAAGCAGCCCCTCTACTTTCAGCGTGTGCAGGCGCCCGCACGTGTGGGATGACTACAGGGGTTTTGGGCCAAGGACTGCAGCCTCAGTGTCGCTTGCCGGTGGCAGGCCCGGGCCCAGCCTTCCTCCTGACCCACCTGTTTTGTGTGGTCTGGCCAACCCCAGTTGCCATCTTAAATCGGTTCGGGCAGCGGTTACGTGTGCGCCTACTGGAGCAGATTCCTGAGATACCTTAGTTTTCCTTGCTGGCATACTTTTTTCTTTTGCATGGTGAAGGTGGAAAACGCAATTTACCGCGAGGCTTTTATGCTTTTCTTTTTAAGGTATTACTTCAAAAAAGCAAGCGATGAGTTTGCCTGTGGAGCGGTGTTTGAGGAGGTCTGGGACGATGAGACGGTGCTCCCAATGTACGAAGGCCGGATTCTGGGCAAGGTGGAGCGGATCGACTGACCTTCGGGGCCGGCCGTGGTGAACCACAGAGCCCAGAGCTCTCGGGACCTGTCTTGGCCAGGAGCAACTGCGCCAAAACGTTTTGAAGGAAAACTAAACCAATGAAGAAGACAGAGTCTAGGGAAGAATTGGTCAGTGGGCTTCAGGAGGGTGGGGGCGGGTGGGTGTTTTCGTTATTCGTGAGCTGGGTACTGAGCTAAGCAAGGCCTGAACCATTTATTGCAAACGTGACCACTCTGGCTGTTGGAGGAGCTAACTGTGAGAGAGACTGCCATCTGTAATGCGTGGCTTCTAGGGATGTAAGTCGATAAGCTGAGAGGAGCTGTGTGCGCTCACCTGAACAAGAGTCCCCACTGCTATTTATCGAACGGTTGACCCCACCCCAGTTTATGGATATGCTGCTTTAAACTTGGAAGGGGAGAGAGAAGTTCTGAGTGTTCTGTCCGAACCTAGGAGCTGGGCTACGAGTGCGGTGATGGTTTCTTCTTCGAAAGAGGAACTGGGCTTGCACTGCGTTTCTCCAAGCGAAGGCAGACTTTTGAATGGTCCCTGCCATTGACACACGCAGAAATTGGTGCATTTTTTTCCTATGCTGCTCTGTTCTGTCCCGGGTCTTGAGTGCTGACCATGTTGCGTCACCCTTGACGTCTTGGGGGTGGTTCGTCCTGGAGGACACGAGAGCCCTGTCGCTGGGCCCCAGGCTTCCCTGTGGCCCCATGTCGTGTCACCGCCCTGAGGCTCGCCGTCAGTGGCTGAGGCCGGCCAGGATCACGGCCCTGTGGTTCAAGTTTTTATGGAAATGGCGGTTCTTGGTTTTGGGGTTAGTCTTTGGGCCACAGCCATTCAGGAAACGACCCCCCTTCCCCGCAGAGAAACGAACAGCTGTGGGGAGACCTAGGCGCACCTTCCCTCCAGACACCTTTGTTTTGACGTTCGGGATTTTGTGTTAAGTTAATCTGTACATTCTGTTTGCCATTGTTACCTGTACTATACGTGTGTATATAGTGTACGGCAAAAGAGTATAAATCCACTATCTCTAGTGCTTGACTTTAAATCAGTACAGTACCTGTACCTTCACGGGACCCATTCCGTGTGTCGCCCTATATTGAGGGCTCAAGCTTTCCCTTGTTTTTTGAAAGGGGTTTATGTATAAATATATTTTATGCCTTTTTATTATAAGTCTTGTACTCAATGACTTTTGTCATGGCATTTTGCTCTACTTATACTGTAAATTATGCATTATAAAGAGTTCATTTAAGGAAAATTACTTGGTACAATAATTATTGTAATTAAGAGATGTAGCCTTTATTAAAGTTTTATATTTTTCAAAGCGTCGGCCTCGTCTTTGAATCCCCGCATGGGAGCAGGGCCCAGGGACCCTCTTGGGTGTTCACACCTGGGCCTGACGTCTCCTCACTGGAGCCCAGGCCTCAAGCCGCGGCGTGCTTGTCGTAGAGCAGGCTGTGGATCGCCTCATGTGTTGCCTCTGGTCCGGCCGGGTAGGTGCCGGTGATGAGGACTGGCACGGGGTCCTCCCAGGAGCACTTTGCATTATCACAAGTGTCTTGGGGTGAAACGCCCCTCAGAAGGTGGGTTTGCAGACTCGGGACATCCAGTCAGGCCAGTGGGCTTGGGGGGTCCACGCTGGCCAGCCACGTGCTCCTTTGGGGTCTGGTCAACGAGGCTGACGTTTAACCTCATCTGACCATCGTAGTCAGGGCCATCTTGGAGGCTCTAGGCTGTCAGGTGTTGGGAGCAGAGCAAGCAGGTGGTTCTGGAGGAAGCAATGAGGGCAGGTTCTGCACGGTGCACCGGACGGGTGTGTCTTGTGTGATTGAGGGTGCTGGTGGGCAGGTGTCCAGATGCACAGGCGTGTCCTCCCTGTGTCCTGGACACTTGGCATTCCGGGCTGGGTGTCACATCTGGAGATCAGGTCTGTTTAAAGGAGCCTGAGGAAGACCCATTTTTCCAAAAAGTAAAGGGTCTGTGACAGCAATCGGACTCGGCTCGCGTGCTGAGTTTTCATGCCATGTCTCCAGGGGGCCTGACTGGCTTTTTGTTCCTGCTACCAACTGGCGTCAGGCTGACAGGAGGCGGCAAGGCCCGGGTCCTCGCCATGTAAGGTGGGGGCGGACTCGAACCGAGTAGCCTCAGCATGGCAGCGTTGTTAGGAGTTTCTGAGGCTGTCCGGAGGCTGTCACCCTCCATGAGAAGGTGGGGATGGGAGGGCGTCACCAGAGGCTGAGGGAACCCTCTGGGTCCTTGAATTTGGTCCTAATGGTGTGGGTTAGAAATGCAGGCTTCTCTCCAATCCGAAAAGATGAAGAGAGGCATCCTGTTGTGCACGGTCAGTGGGGCTTGTGGGTGGCTTTGAACCTTTAGACCTTTTTTTTTTTGAGTAGGCAACTCACTCTGACACCCAGGCTGGAGTGTAGTGGCACACTCCCGGCCACCGCAGCCTTGATCTGCTGGGCTCCAGCGATCTTCCGCCTTAGCCTTCCAAGTAGCTGGAACTGCAGGCACGTGCCACCATTCCTGACTAATTTTTTGATTTATTGTAAAGACAACATCTCACCACGTTGCCCAGATTGGTCTCGAACCCGTGGGCTCAGGCAATCTTCTTG
The DNA here is from genome assembly GCF_000164805.1 of Carlito syrichta. NCBI lineage: Eukaryota > Metazoa > Chordata > Mammalia > Primates > Tarsiidae > Carlito > Carlito syrichta. The sequence continues at coordinate 31,286 of NW_007114753.1, forward strand.
CCTCTACCTCCCAAAGTGCTGGGATTATAGTGTGAGTCACCACACCCAGCCCGCTTCAGCCCTTTGATTCATTCTGAGGATGAGGATGAGGTGGGGGCTTGGGTCAGACAAGCCTGGGCTCAAGGCCCAGCACCGCTACTGTCTGGGTGCTATGTGGGGGAGTTCTTGGCACCTTCTAAGCAGCCCTCAAAGAGAGTGGGACTAGTTAGTGGGTCCCTCACACTTCTACTTTCTTTTTATATGTTTCGGTTTTTTTTTTTGAGTTGGAGTCTCACTCTGTCGCCCAGACTGGAGTGCAGTGGCACCCTCGTGGCCACCACAGCCTCGACTTGAAGGGCTCCGATGATCCTTCTGCCTCAGCCTTCCAAGTAGCCAGAATTACTGATGCACACTTCCACACCTGGCTAATTATTTTATTTATTGTAGAGACGAGGTCTCACCAAGCTGCCCAGGCTGGTCTTGAACCCCTGGGACTCAGGCAGTTCTCTCGCCTCTGCCTCCCAAAGTGCTGAGATTACAGACTTGAGCCAATGTGCCCAGCTTAGACTGTGAGGTTTATGAGGGCAGGGCTGCAGGCTGTCTTATCCTCAGCGTCCATTCACTATTTTTTTTTTTTGAGTCCAAGTCTCACCCTTTTGACCAGGCTGAAGTGCAGTGGCACGCTCACAACCACCCCAGTGTTGACCTGCTGGGCTCCGGCGATCCTTCCACCTCAGCTTTCCAAGTAGCTGGAACCACAGGCAAGCGCCACCATGCTTGGCTAATTTTTTGATTTATTGTAGAGATGAGGTCTTGCCAAGTTACCCAAGCTGTTCTTGAACCCCTGGGCTCAGGCAGTCCTCTCGCCTGTGCCTCCCAAAGGGCTAAGACTACAGGCTTGAGCCACCATGCCTGTCTTTCTTTGATTAATTCTTAACCAGATGGTCAGAGGTCGGAGGAGCAGACTGGGGCGGGTAGACCTGGGCTTGAGTCCACTTGAAGCTGTGTCACGCAGTTGGCTGCAGTTTTCTATCTGTCCAGTGATGTGTCCTCTTTCGAGTGCTGCCATGATGGTGACGTGTTGGGATCGCATCTGGGGCTGCACCACTTGCTATCAACCTTCACTCCTCGTGTGGAGATCCACCCTCACACCTTCCTGCTGCACCTTCTGAGCACTGGCCCCTGGCCCAGAACTCAGAAGACAGTGGGCAAATGGGTTGACAATTTGCTTGATTTGGGAGCGCAGTGACTCAGGCGTGTAATCCTAGCGCTTTGGGAGGTCATGGCTGGAGGATTGCTTAAGGCCAGGAGTTCAAGACGAGTTTGCTTGATTTGGAAACGGACTTTCAGCTGGAGCCATCCTGTGGCCCCCAAAGCATCTTTATATTTTTCTTATCAAGTTCAAGGCCTTATATTGTACTTAAAAATTCTATAGGGACTCTCACTCAGGGTGACAGTTCATCTGGAAGGGTTTGAAAGGGGATTTGGGGGGAAAAAAGAGATCTGTTTTATTCTCCCCACCCCAGAAAATGTTAGAAATTGGCTATTATCCCCCAAGAAAATATTATAGTCTATTTGAATAATCAGGTAAAGTTGTTTCTATTTTTTGATAAAGAAAAACAAATTTTTAACCTTTAGTACAGGGATCCCCAAACCCTGGGCCACGGCCTGTCCAGTTCTGTGGCCTGTTAGGAACTGGGCCTCACAGCAGGAGGTAAGCAGAGAGCAAAGCTTCATCTGTGTTCACAGCTGCACCCTGTGGCTCGCACGAACACCTGAGCCATGCCTCCTGTCAGATCAGTGGCTGCATTGAAGTCTCACAGGAGCGCGAACCCTATTGCGAACGGCGCATGCAAGGGATCTAGGCTGCACACTCCTTATGAGAATCGAATGCCTGATGATCCGAGGTGGAGCTGAGGCGGTGATGCCAGCGCTGGGGAGCGGCCGCAGATACAGATGAACACGAGCAGTGAGGTTCGACTGCACAGAGACCACGATAGATCAGCTGCTTGCAGACGCGTATCAAAACCCTGTCAGGGAGAAGCAAGTGGTCGTCGTGCTTCAACTGTGCAGCTGCATCTGGTGGCAGGCTTTACGTCAGAGTCCGACCCCTTAGTCTGCGTGTGGTCTGCCCGTTGCTTTATTTACCACTTCTATCCACACCTCTTTTTTAGTGGTGAGCTGTGTCATTATTTCCTTGTATATGACAATGTAATAGTAATGGAAGCAAAGTGCACAATCAGTGTTATGCGCTTGAATCATCCTGAAACTGTTGCCCCTTCCCATCCCTGGAAAAACTGTCTTCCACGAAACCGGTCCCTGATGCCAAAAAGGTTGGGGACCTATATAATGTGGCTGAACAGAAACGCCTCCTCCCTAATACATAGAAGTCTGGTAAGAGTGATTTGCGTCCTTCCTAGCCGTCATGATTCGCTCTGTCAACACACTTCCTAGAAAGCTGATGTGACAGTGAGCCTCTACTCTGCAATGCTCTGTGACTTCTCCCAGGAGCTGAGTGAGAGTAACTTGGTTTAAAAACACAAGCAAAAACCACCACACACACACACACGCACACACACACCCCATTCGGGTAAATGCTGGCTGTTAATGGGAATTGTCCTCAGGAGCGGCCTGCCTGCTTGGTCCGGTCTCTGGGCCCACATGGGGAGAGTTTGCACAGACCTCTGGGCTGTAGGTGACATCGCAGAAAGATCCGCCACCGGCCGCACCATTGCCCTGCACAAGGGCTCCTCCATCTTGTCCTGCCAGTTCTGAAAACAAGTCCTCACGCTCCATCCACACTGGCCACATTCCCCTAGAGTGTCCTGCTTCTTGGAGTCTTTGCACATGGGCACGTGTCCTCCCTCCACCCTTCCTGAGTCGGTCTGCTTTCAGCCTTCATGGTCTTGTCAAATGTCAGAGTTCTTCTCTGACCACGGGATCCACGTATGTCATTGCCTGACCCTCTTCATTGCAGAACTTCCTGTATTTCTTTCTCTGCACGTGCTAGTTTGTCACTCTACTGCGATTAATTTAACTGCTGACATCCATGAGGCCGAGAGTGAATATACTTCATTCACCACTGTGTATGTAACACCAGCATGGTGCTTGACACCTAGCAGGCACTCAACATTTGTAAGATAGAAGCAAAAAAAGAAAGTAAAAACGATCTATAGTAGGACCACTTAGGGTTCAGATAAACTCTATGAACATTTTGCAGTGTCCTTGCAGATGCAAATGTGTGTGTGTATGTGTGTGTGTGTAGACACACATATAGTTTATATTACCACACAGTTTATATTACTCTGTAATTTGCAATTTTTGTTAGATAATATGTCATTGACAGGGTTCCCTGTCAGTATCTTTTTTATTTTTATTTTTTATTTTATTATTATTATTTTTTGTCAGTATCTTTCTATATTCTTCTGCAATAGGACTCGAGTGTATGGCTGAATTGTAGTTAACTGCTGTGAATGGACATGAATAGTTTCCAAATTCTGCAGCTTATAAGCAACACTGTAATGAAATCTTCATAAATCTCCGCAGCTCCCTTAATAGTCATAGCTAGATAGTCCTTAATTACTGGAATTTGCATACAGATTTGCTGGCTTGAAGGCCCTTTGAGGGCTTTGGCCTAAAAGCCCTGCCAGCCTGTCTGAGGAGGGAACCCGCTTTCTTGAACTCTCCAGAGCCATGAACTTTGGTCTACCTGGGGGGTCGCGAGCGTCCTCCGCGTTGGTGGTGAAGGTTGCTGGGGTGTCAGCCCCAGGAGTGAAACTGCGGCCGTGTCAGCTGACGTGCCTGCGGGGACTTGGCACCTGCCTGTGCCGCCCTTCTCCCTCCGGTCTCCCCAGCACCGGGCAAGGGGCACGCCCAGCGTCACCTCCGGTGCCTCCCACCCACCCCGGAGCCCGAGGGACCTGATCCTACCACCTCTCTCCGCTTCTCCCTCTGGGTTTCAACCCCCACGAGAGAAAGGCCTGACTCAGACCTCGGCGTGCGTGAGCTTTACAGCCAGGCTACACAAGAAGTGCTGGGTAAGGTCCGTGCAGAGACCCTGCGCCCCACCCACCCTCCTTCATGCCCTGCCTGCTGCACTTCCCCAGGCTTGACTTTAGCCCAGGTTGCCCTGCTGGGAGCCCTAGACTGATCACCTGCCTCTGAGCCCTGGTGCTGTGGGTCAGAGCGGCCCTGCCTGAGGCAGAGGGTGGCCGTCTCTCCTGCCCTCTCCTGATGACTTAACAACAAGAGGGAACCGTTGCATAGGGTGGGGGTGTTCGGGTTGTCAGAATAAGCACTCAAAAACACGGGGTGCCCAGTTGTATCTGGATTTCAGATAGACAATGAGTAATTTCTTACTATAAGTGTGCCCCATTCAACAGCTGGGGCGTACTTACACTGAAAACATATTTGCTGTGTACTTGAAAATCACCTTGACCTGGACATCTGACATTTGATCTGGCAGCTACAGATGTGGTGGACGCTGTGAGTTAGCCCCTCACCTTCCCCCTTCTTTATTTCTAATGTGCTGTCTTGGACTGCAGAGGGTGGACAGCTACCAAGGACATCTCCCAGACTCCCTTGTGTCCAAATGCACATGGGCTTCCACCGTGTACATTTTTCTTTTGAGTCAGAGTCTCACTCTGTCACCCAGGTTGGAGTGCTGTGGCATGCTCACGGCCACCGAGGACTCGACTTGCTGGGCTCAGGCGATCCTTCTACCTCAGCCTTCCAAGTAGCCAGTACCACAAGTGTGTGCCACTTCATCTAATTAATTTTTCTTGATTTGTTGTACAGATGAGGTTTCACCAAGTTGCCCCAAGTTGCCCAGGCTGGTCTCGAACCTCTGGGCTCAGACAATCCTCTTGCCTCGGCCTCCCAAAGTGGTGGGATTATAGACGTGAGTCACTGCGCCCAGCCTTTTTTTTTTTAGTTGGAATCTCACTCTGTCGCCCAGGCTAAAGTACAGTGACATGCTCACGGCCATCGCAGCCTCAACCTGCTGGACTCAGGCAATCCTTCTGCCTCAGCCTTCCAAGTAGCTGGAACTATAGGCAAGCACCACCATGCCTGGCTACTTTTTTGATTTATTGTAGAGATGAGGTCTCCCCAAGTTGCCCATGCTGGTCTCGAACCCCTGGGCTCAGGCAGTCCTCTTGCCTTAGTCTTTCAAAGTGTTGGGATGACAGACTTGAGCCACCATGCTCAGCCTCCACCGTGTACTTTCACTTCGTGGGAGGCTGAGGCATCTTCCTGCCCACAAGCAAGACCATGGAGACACGTGGCTTTGTTGCAGCCACTTCAGTATCTGTTCCCAGCTTCCTGGGAGCCAGGGGTCTGAGGCCCTGAGAGTAATGGCCGCCCTCCCCATTGCAGGGTCCAGCCACCAGCTCATGTCTGTGCAGAAGCTGTGGCCACTTCCTGATTGTTGGGTCATGCCTGTGGCAGTGTATGCACAAACACCTGCCTGGCAGGTGAGCTCTCCAAGGTTTTGGAAGTCATGACCGAAGGCTCAGCGGAGGCCTACTCTGTTGGCTCTGTAAGTGAAACTCTAGGCCGGGTGTGATGGCTCAGGCCTGACATCCCAGCACCTTGGGAGGCTGAGGGAGGAGGATCGGTTGAAGCCTGGAGTTCCAAAACGGCCTGTGCAACATAGGGAGACCCTTTCCCCCAATCTCTGCAAGACATTTAAAAATTAGTCGGGTGTCGTTGCACATGCCCAGTGACTGGGGAGGTTGAGGCGAGATCGCTTCAGCCCCGGAGGTACAGGCTGAGGTGAGCTATGATGGCACCACTGCACTCCAGCCTGGGCGCCACGGTGAGACCCTGTCCCAGACAAACAGACAAACCAACCAACCAACACTCCAGGTGCCTCATTCCTTGTATTAATGTCCTTTCTGTTCAAAATACTTTATCAACTCCCTAGAGCTGCTGTAACAAAGGACCACAGACTGAGCAACCTAAAACAACAGGAACATGCTGCTGTGTAGTGGGGGAGCCCAGAAGTCCAAGGTTGAGGCTGGCCCCGCTCTCTCTGAACTTGTGGGGATCGGAGGCTTCCTCGCCTCTCCCAGTGTCTTAGCCCGAGCGTCCCTTGGCTGGTGGCACGCAACTGCAGCCTTCCCTTGGCCTTCCTCCCACGTCTCTCCACACAGACCTCTTTCCGGACAGGTCTGGGTCCAGATTTCCCTCTGCATCAGGACATCATCACGTGGGATTGGGCCCGCCCTCATGACCTCATTGCAACTTGATTAAATCTGCAGAGCCCTTATTTCCCAATACGGTCACATTCTGAGGTCCTGAGAGTCAGGACTTCCCCGTGTCTTTTGGGGTGGATACAATTCAACCCATAACAAACACTTGCGTGCTGTGTCTCGGACTGATGAAATCATCACAGCTGCCATTTTTTTCCTGGCCTCACAGAAAAAGCAAAGCACAAGTCTTTCGTACACAAACCCTGTAAGCTCGCCTCAGGGAGAAGCCGACGATCACCACGTGCAAGAAAGACACGGGTATGGCCCTCCTGCCCGTGGTCTCAGGAATGGCATCTCCCGCCCACCTCCCTCCTGGACCTGAGCTGACGGCGCCAGACTGTCCCAGGCGCGCCATCCCGACCACTACCCACAGCTAGCGTTTTCATCGCTACCCGCCGAGGCCAGCCTGGAAAACCCAGGTCGCCAGTGTTGCTTGCCCAGCTGGAGATTAGGTGGGAGCTGAGCCTTTCCCTCCGGCTCACAGAGGGAAAACAGGCTGAAAAGCGGAGATACACAGCTCCCAGGATGGAACATCCCGAAATGGGCCGCTGACCCATTATGGGCCTCCAGGCAGGGAAGGCAAGGCAAGGGATCCTCTTCTATGGCTGTCAGCTCTCTCCTGACTGGGAGGCGGAGTCCTCTCCACCTGCTGTTCGAATCTCTTCCTCTCTGGGATTCTGAGTTTGGCACAGGCCTACGAGTGTGAGCCCACCATATTTTTTCGAAGGGCAAGGATTACCTGCCTGGTGGCTGAGTGTCTGACAGAGCTTGGGGTGAGGGTTTCTGCCCTGGCGGGGGCCTTTCATGTAGACATTGCATCTCAGCTCCCACGCCCAGTTAGGCAACGGGTGCATCACGGGTGTCCATTTCCTCTAAGGCAAAGCCACTCGTGATCATCGATAGTGCCCCTGGACGGTGCGAGCCACCATCGAGCACGTGCCGAGCTCAAGACAGAAAGAAGCAATTAGTCTTCTGATCAACACGGTTTTTCCACATGAAAGGTTTGAGCTGACGCGTCCTCCAGATGACACCACGTCTTGGCACAGCTGCGATGGCCACCAGGCCCTTGTTGTCACTTTCTTCTGCCAGAAGCAGCCCAGGAGGTGAGAGGAGGGGAGGGCCTGAGCAGAGGGAGGCCACCGCTGCTCCCCGTCTGAGCCCGGTCTCTCAGCCGTAGCCAGGCTCCCAGACCCAGTCGCGGCCTGGAGAAGCGGAGAGCACCTCTCGGCCTCACTTCAGGGGGAGGAGACCAGCCGTTCGGACAGACGGTTGGCAGGTCCCTAGGCCGAGGAACAGAACCGGGGGCCCGTGGGCCACATGGAAGGGGGATCGTGGCCGAGAAAGGGCGGCTTTAGGGCACCGGGTCATGTGAGCAGCGGAGGGATTTCTTCCCTCTAATTTGCAGTTTTCTTTTGGGGGTGGGGGCTGGGGTCTCACTCCGTTGCCCAGGCTGGAGCGCAGAGCGGCACGCTCACGGCCACCCCAGTATCGGCCTGCTGGGCTCCGGCCATCCTTCCATCTCAGCCTTCCAGGTAGCCGGAACGACAGGCGCACACTACCGTGCCTGGCTAATTTTTTATTTCTTGTAGAGACGAGGTCTCATCAAGCTGCCCAGTCTGGCCTCAAGCCCGTGGGCTCAGGCAATCCACTCGCCTCGGCCTCCCAAAGTGCTGGGATGACGGCTAAGCCACCGAGCCCGGCCTGTGTTTTTCTGGCCACAAAAAGCAGTAGTCACGACAGATAACGGGAAAGACACATAAAATTATAAAAAGAAACAAAGTCATCCAATGATAGTTCCCAGTGCCCAGAGTTGCCACCTGATAATATTCTGGAACATTTTCTTCAAATATATGAGATCCTCTCTTGCCCTATAAAGTGTCCATAATTTTCCAGGATAAATCTCTCCAGGTGTGAAGCCTTCTCATTGTTTCAAGCAGACTTTGTGGACGTTTTCTGCAAACCACCTCTCTCCCTGTTCAGACCCACCCTGATCCCGCCACCTTTTATTTTTAATTTTTTTTTTTTTTTGGTAGAGATGAGGTCTTGCCGGGTTGCCCAGGATGGTCTCTAACCCCTGGCCTCAAGCAATCCACCTGCCTCAGCCTCCCCGAGCGCTGCCATCACGGGTATGAGCCACTGTGTCCATCCTTCCTTTCCTCACAAGAGACGTAGCACGACCGCCCCTACTTGGAGACAGGAGGCAGGCTAAGCCGAAGAGCGGGTCCTGTCTCACGAGGGACTGCATGACAGACTTCTGGCCTGGGACAGAAAATGGCCTGGCGGTCCTGGCTGCCCTGCCCTGCCCTTCCCTGTCGGGAGGGCCTGCTCCTGGGCCACGGCTTGGCTTGTCTGCTGGCTTGCCTGGTTCCACGGCTCCATGCCTTCGCCCTGTGTGTGAGGGCTGCCAGGTCTTAATCCAGGTCCCCTTTCGTCTCCATCCTTTGATCCCGACACACAGGGTCTTGGCTGCCACCTTCCTCTGAGAACCTCCGTGATGGCAGCAAGATTTGTCCTTGCGGTGGCTGCCGGCATCTCAGCTGGCCCCGCATCTGTGTTTCATCCCCTGATGGCAGCACCTGAGTGCTGGGGAACGCCTGCCGGCTACAAAGGTGGCCACATGATCCGGCCAATTAGCATGTCCCATCACTTTGGCTTCCATGGCTGGTTCGGGGACAGATGTGTGACTCAGTCCGGTCCACTGAAAATCAGTCCTGGGATTACGCCAGGAATTCAGAGAATGGGGTGCTCTCTTTTTTACATTTTTTGGAGTTGGAGTCTCACTCCTCTGGAGGGCAGAGGCACGCTCACAGCCACCCCAGCGGGGACCTGCTGGGCTCCAGGGCTCCTTCCGCCTCAGCCTTCCAAGTAGCCAGAACTGCAGGCGTGCGCTACCACGCCCGGCTGACTGCTGACGTGTTGTGGAGACAAGGTCTTGCCAGGTTGCCTGGGCTGGTCGCAAACCCGTGGGCTCAGACAATCCACTTGTCGTGGCCTCCCAAAGTGCCGGGATGACAGGCTTGAGCCCCCGTGCTGGCCTAGCGGCTTTTCTTTAGTCATTCTTGGGACCCACACCCGCTTTCGCTCTTCTCCGCACATGTCCATGGTCCAGTGTCCCTGGCGCCCGCTGAGCACTGTGTGAGTTCGCCGCGGACTAAGGGTGGGGACACTGGCCATAAAGCTCAGACCGGCCTAGTGGGTACCCGAGCCTTGTGAGGAGTTGCTTGAAGAAAGCCGCTCTGGAGACCCAGGGAATGCCGGCCTCCGCTTGGGCTCCAGAGGCACAGAGAGGGTCCCGGGAGTGGCCAGGAGAGGACAGCCTGGCAAAGGCAAGGAGGTGCCAATAAGAGGCGGGAGTGGAGGCTGTCAAGAGAGAGCAGGCGGGGGCGGGGGGGGGTCAGGCGGCAGA
>NW_007114753.1:41133-70825 GCF_000164805.1 Carlito syrichta
TTTTTTGATTTATTGTAGAGAGGAGGTCTCGCTGCCCCGGCGGGTCTCGAACCCGCGGGCTCCGGCCATCCGCTCACCTCAGCCTCCCAAGGGCGCGGGATTGCAGGCTGAGCCGCCGAGCCGGCTCCTCCTCGCCGCCTTGCTCCTTCCTCCCGTCCCCTTCTGCGTCCGCCTCCCCCTTCCCTCCCTCCCCTTCTGCCTCTGCTCCGCTTCCCGCGGGCTGGGGGGCGCCCGGCCGCGCCCCTGCATCCGCCGTCCCCACCAGCCCCTTTTGACCCCAGGTGCCCGCCCCAGAGCCCAGCCACCCCCGCCCCGACCGGGGCCCTCGCGGCGGGGCGCCCCCACCCCAGCCCTAGGCAGGGAGACCCTGAGACCAGAGAGACGGGGGTGGGCGGGCAAGGGCCGCTCGGGAAGGGAAGGGAAGGGAAGGGGGGGCTGAGCCGACTTTCTCGTTATTATTTTTCTCCCTGGGGGGCACAAGCAGAGACTTCTGGGCTTGGAGTCTTTATAGATCCCCACTCCCTTGGCAACCCGGCGCTCCTGTCCAACCTGGAGTGTTTAATTACCAAGGAAAAGAATGATTTTTTTTCCCCGAGAATCCGTTTAATTATTTGATTGCACAGTAACCAGAGAGTGTGAGAGGCTGTAGCCAGAAGGGACTTCAAAGCGCCACCTTGATGTTGCTGAGTGGGGCACTAATGGTTTCTGAAGGCAGGAGATTGCTAAAGAGAGGGAAAGTATTCAAAGCACCTCCCGGTCCTGCCAGCAATCTCAGAAAACGCATAAACACTGGAATGCTCCGCTGGAGAGGGAAGGGGAGTTCAAAGGGACTGGGAGAGTTTTCATGTAAAGTTTAGAGTTTAAGGCGTGACTGTTGGCTACGGAGACTCAGCGTTTGAACTCTTGTTTATTAAAAACAGTTTCCCAGCCATTCAGCGGGTTCCCAAAGACAACAGAGAAATGCAGGCTTCTGCAGTGCGGAAGGTTTAAAGGCGTCATTGATTCCTACCTAGGGTTCCCCGCCTGCTCTTTTGTGCTTCCTTGCTTTCTTTCCTTTTCTTTTTAAGATTTTTTGCTTTTGATCAAGTTTTTAAAGTCCCACTATCAGAAGGGGCAGGCGGCAGAGAGAGAGGGCTACTCCCTGGGCCTCACCCAGAGACAAGGTGGCCCCCGCTGTGCTGGGAGGCTGGGGGCCTGTCTCCAGCATCTGCCCTCTGATAGGGCTCAGAGAAGGTCTTGGGCTTTCCAGGCTTGAGAACCAAGCCCACAGTCGTGGGCCAGTACCTTGTAGTGACCCGATACTGTTCCTAAAATCACATTTGAAAGATGGTTCAGATAAATTATAGGAGTGCCCTCCAGCCGTAAGAACCTGCTGTGAGCCGGGCTCGGTGGCTCAGCCTGTAATCCCGCGCCTTTGGGAGGCTGAGGTGAGTGGATGGCCTGAGCCCGCGGGTTCGAGACCCGCCTGGGCAGCGAGACCTCATCTCTACAATAAATCAAAAAATCAGCCAGGCATGGTAGCGCCTGCCTGTAATTCCGGCTACTTGGAAGGCTGAGGCGGAAGGATCACTGGAGCCCAGTAGGTCGAGGCTGTGGTGGCCGGGAGCGGCCACTGCACTCCAGTCTGGGCGACAGAGTGAGACTCCAACCCCCCCATAAAAAAGAACCTGCTGTGGCTCCCACCTCCCAGGCTTCCATTTTGTTGACATTGTCTGAGCCACGCAGGCTTGGGATATCTGGTCGACCTCATTGCTCATGTCAGGAAGAAGTGGACTTTGCCTCCCAGGCCGACTCGGCCCCCTGAAAGTGAGAGACAGCTCAGGGCAGTGCCACGACTGCCAGGAAACTCTGGGGAATGTTTCTCTGGGGCTTGTTTCTCTCCATCCACCTGGCCTCGCTTGCTGGGAAAAGCAGCTGGTGAGTGCAGTGCAGGAAGCCGGGGGATGACCTGGGGCTTGGTCCTCACCTTGGACCCCTACAAAAGCGTCTTGTCCTCTCCAGCTTGCTGCTGGACACTGAGCCAGGGGATAGCCCCCCAAATTAGGGCTTCCGATTCTCTACTCCCATTCAGCTTTATTCCAATACAAAGAGCAGATTTTGTTTTGTTCTGCTTAACCAGAAGTTTCCATTTTACTTTAAAACGCTGTGTGGAGCACATCCAGGCTCCCACGCCCGCCCTTGGTCTTTTATTCACCGGAAGATGGACTTCAGGGCAGTTGCCAGTGTCTCCGCGACATCAGAGAAAAACTCATATATTTCAAACCACAATGTCCATGTTCACGCATGTGCATCCTTCCACTTCTTCCTGAGTCAGAGGCACCGATGGGCTGGCGACGCTGAACGATGGGCTCCAGGGGAACGAGCCCTGGTCTGTCCCATCTGCCAGTAGCCACGGTGTACCCGCCCCCGCCGTGGTCTGTGTCCAGCTACCAACCTGAGGTCAGTGAGCTGGAAGCCTGGAAGCAACGCATGCAGTCTGCTCTCATGAGCCAGTGAGAGCCAGTTCCACATACCACTGGAAAGGACCCCCAAACTGGTGAGTTTCTGAGATCAGTCCCGTAGAAGTCCCCTTCTCTTCACAAAACTTTCATTCCACGAGGTTGCACCCAAGCTGAAAGGTTAAAGAGTCTCTTGGCTTCATCCAAACATCAATGGATGGAGAGATAAAAGCATAAGGATTTGGGGGTTGGGCAAAGGTCATTGTTATTGTTATTATTTTTAGAGACAGGATGTTGCTGTGTCACCCAGGCTGGAGTGTAATGGCACCATCATGGGTCTCCCTGCAGCCTAGAATTCTTGGGCTCAACTGATCCTCCCACCTCAGCCTCCCAAGATACTGGGACTAAGGGCACGCACCACCATGCCTGGTTAATTTTTTAGTTTTTGTAGAGACGGGATCTTGCATCGTACCTAGGTTGGTCTTGAACTCCTGGACTCACGTGCTCCTGCTGCCTCAGCCTCCTGAAGTACTGGGGTGACAGGTGTGAGCCATCATGCCCAGCTGGGGCAAAGGTTAACCACTTATACTTTCTTTGCATCAGGCACCATGCAAATAGCTACATGTGTGTGTCCAAACACACACGTCCAATGAATGTAATGCTGTGACACTATAATGCGATTTGTTGACTAGGAGAGATTTCTTTGCTCTTGCTTCTCTGCTGATTCCGCCCTCTTCGAATTCTAACTAGGAAACAAAGATTCGATTTAGTGGGATGGGAAGCATTTCTCAATGGGACATTTGAAGATGCATCTAGTAAAGAAAATACATCCTCTGCTGAGAGGTTTGCTAATTTGCGGGTAAAACCATGCCCTTCTAGTTAACTAACAGATGGGAATGGCACAAAAATACTTGAAGGTGGCCTTCAGAGTCATTTTTCTGGAAATCAACTTTCGTGGGGTGTGATTTGCGTAGATGAAAGTGCTTCCTTTTACCACAACCAGGACACAATGCAGGATCCGTTTCCCCCACTCACGTACCCCGGGCAGTCAGCCCTCACCTTCCCACCACCAGCCAGTGGCCATCACCCGTCTGATCTGCGTCGCTGTAGATCCGCTTGGGCCGGGTTCCTCACCCTTGGCACTCTGGACACTTGGGGGCCGATGATTCTCCACTGGGAGTCAGACTCGGGCACCACGGGCTGCTCAGCAGCTTCCCTCGCCTCCATTCACCAGGCGCGAGCAGCATGTCCTAGCGGGGACAACCAAAAACGTTTCCAGGTATTTCCAGTATTCCTTGGGCTACCAAAGCATCCCCTGCGGAGAAGTCTAGAATTACCCACAAATGGCATACGGCACTTACTCCTTTGCGTCTGGCTTCTTTTACTCAGGATAGTTTTTGGGATTCATCCTGGCCATTGTATACAGGAAGAGTTTCTTCCTTTTTATTGCGGTGTTTTTGTCCATTGCATGGCTATATCAAAACATGTTTGTCCACGTGCCTGTGGATGGTCGTTTGGGCTGACTCCAATTTGGGGATATGATGAATAAGCCTGCTGTGTCATCCAGATTTATTCAACTATTACGATATTCAGTGGAAGCTTAATAAGCAGTCTTTCTTTTTTGTTTGTTTTTTTTTAGTTGGAGTCTCACTCTGTCACCCAGACTGGAGTGCAGTGGCTGCTCCCGGCCTCTGCAGCCTCTACCTGCTGGGCTCCAGTGATCCTTCCACCTCAGGCTTCCAAGTAGCTGGAACTACAGGCACGTGCTACCACGCCCGGCTAGTTTTTGATTTATTATAGAGATGAGGTCTCGCCAAGTTGCCCGGGCGAGCCCACTGGCTCAGGCAATCCACTCACCTCGGCCTCCCAAAGCACTAGGATTACAGGCTGAGCCACTGGGCCCAGCCAATAGGCAGTCTTTATGGCCACATGTTTTCTTTTTCTTTTATTTTTTATTTGAGACAAGGTTTTTCTATGTTGCCCAGACCGGTATCGAACTCCTGGCCTCAAGTGATCCTCCTGCCTCAGTCTCCCGAAATGCGGGGATTCTAGGCATGAGCCACTCCGGCCTTGGCCGTGTGTTTTCACCTCTCTTAAGAAAAAGAGTGCGATCACTGACTTGTATGGAATGTATGTTTCTCTTGGTAAGAAGTTGCTGAACCAGTGTCCGTGTTATATCTCTGTTAACAATGATGGAAGCGTGTGTGAGTTCCGGTTGTCCCGCACCCTCTCTGACATTGTCTGTGCTCGTTCTTTGCCCGCGCAAGCACTCGAGTGCCTGTGTCGTGCGTCTGTCTCCTTGCGGTTCTCTGATGACGACGGTATCAATCATCCTTTTGTGTCCTACTGGGCGTTCATGGATCTGATTTCCAACGGCACCTTTTGCCGGTGTTACAAACTGGGTCGTTGTTTTCTGACGTTTGAGTTACAGGAGTTCTTTGTATGTCTTGGTACAAGTCTTTTGTCAGACTTTTATACTTCAGATTTTTTTGTGACTTGTCTATGGATTTCTTTTTCAGTTCTTTAATGGTGTCTTCAAAGAGGGGATGTTTTAAATTTTGATGAAGTCTGATGTACCCACTCCTCTTTCCCCCCTTTTTGATAGTGCTTTCTGTCCTTTCTAAAAAATTTTTTGCCTATGCCAAGATCAAAAAGATTTTTTTCCTCCAAAATTATTTGTGATTTTAGCTTTTACAAAGTTTAGCTCTATGCTCAACGCTGGGTTAATTTTTGTCTGTGGTGTGAGGTAAGATTCAAGGTTCATTTTTTTTCTTGTATGGATGTCCAGTTTTTCAAGCACTGTTTTTGAAAAACAGTCACATTATTTTAGTACTCTCGCTAAAAATCAATTGTCCACATGTGTGGGTCCATTTGTGGACTTTGTAGTCTGTTCCATTTGTATGTTTATCTGAAGACCAATATCACCGTGTCTTTGTGTCTTCATTACTAGCTTTAAAAATTTTTTATTTATTAAAAATGATTATCATTTTTTTAGAGACGAGGTCTGGTGGTGTTCCCCAGGCTGGTCTCAAACTACTGGGCTCAAGCAATCCTCCTGCTTCGGTCTCCCAGAGTGCTGGGATTACAGGCACGAGCCACCATACCCAGCCCATTTCTAGCTTTATAATAAGTTTTAAAATGAGATAGTGTAAGTCATCCAGCTTTATTCTTTAAATGATAACTTTAACTAAATTTTGAAGAACTTTTGGTCAGTTTAGGTCCTTAGCATTTCCATATCAATTTTATAATCACCTTGCCAATTTCTACCAGAGAAAAACCCTCTGGGATTTTGATTAGCTGAATCTGTAGATCAGTTTGGGAAAAACTAACTTTTTTTTTTTTTTTTTTGAGTTGGAGTCTCACTCCGTCGCCCAGGCTGGAGTGTAGTGGCCACTCCCGGCCACCGCAGCCTCGACCTGCTGGGCTCCAGCGATCCCTCCGCCTCAGCCTTCCAAGTAGCTGGAACTACAGGCGCGCGCTACCACGCCTGGCTAATTTTTTTGATTTATTGTAGAGATGAGGTCTCACCTAGCTGCCCAGGCTGTTCTCGAACCCGTGGGCTCAGGAAATCCCCTCACCTTGGCCTCCCAAAGTGCTGGAATTATAGGCTTGAGCCACTGCACCCAGCCCATTTTCTTTTAAGTCTAAGAAAATTAATGTAAACTTTATTTTAAGCAATAAGCAATTTCAGCAATGTAATTAGATAAAATAGTTACACGAACATTTGTTTTTCTTACAAAAATAATAGTTAGAAAATGTGATGGTGAAATTTTCTTCCTCACAGTAGCAACTAAACAACTAGAGCAACAACAAAATAACATCTTTTTTTTTTTTTTTTTAGTTGGAGTCTCACTCAGTCGCCCAGACTGGAGTGCAGTGGCCGCTCCCAGCCACTGCAGCCTCGACCTGCTGGGCTCCGCGATCCCTCCGCCTCAGCCTTCCAAGTAGCTGGAACTACAGGCGCGCGCTACCACCCCCAGCTAATAATTTTTTGATTTATTGTAGAGATGAGGTCTTGTCAAGTAACATCTTAACTACCAATTAATCCAACCCATGAACACAACATCTCCTACCATTTGCTTAGGCTTTCTTTAATTTAGCTGAGTGATTCTTTTTCTTTTTCAATGTACATATTTTTGATATGCTTTGTTCAATTTATCCCTAAATATTTATGGGTTTTTTATGCTATTATAAATTATATTTTGACCGGGTGTGGTGGCTCATGCCTGTA
Source organism: Carlito syrichta (assembly GCF_000164805.1). NCBI lineage: Eukaryota > Metazoa > Chordata > Mammalia > Primates > Tarsiidae > Carlito > Carlito syrichta. Next base: position 47,803 of record NW_007114753.1, read on the forward strand.
ATCCCAGCACTTTGGGAGGCAGAGGCGAGAGGATTGCCTGAGAATTTGAGACCAGCCTGGGCAACTTGGTGAGATCTTATCTCTATAGTAAATCAAAAAATTAGCTGGGTGTGGTGGCACGTGCCTACAGTTCCAGCTTCTTGGAAGGCAGAAGCAGAAGGCTCGTCTGAACCCAGCAGGTTGAAACTGCAGTGGCCGTGAGCATGCCACTGTACTGCAGCCTGGGTGACAGAGTGAGACTCTGACTCAATAAATAATTATTTTGTTTATTTGTTTGCTTATTTATTGAGTTGGAGTCTCACTCTGTCTCCCAGGTTGGAGTGCAGTGGCATGCTCACAGCCACTGCAGCCTTGACCTGCTGGGCTCAGGCAATCCTTCTGCTTCAGCCTTTCAAGCGGCTGGAACTACAGGTGGGCACCACCACGCCCAGCATAAATTATATTTTAAAATGTTATTTTCCAACTGTTATTTGCTAGTATATATAGATATATAATTGACTTATTTTGACCTTGTATCATATAACCTTGCCAAATTCACTCATTATTTCTGTTAATTTTTTTTTTTTGAGTTGGAGTCTCACTCCGTTGCCCAGGTTGGATTGCAGTGGCACACTCACAGACACCCCAGCACTGACCTGCAGGGCTCCAGCGATCCTCCCCCCTCAGCCTTCCAAGTAGCTGGAACTACAGGCGCATGGTACCATGCTCGGCTAATTTTTTGATTTATTGTAGAGATGAGGTCTCGCCAAGTTGCCCAATATGGACTCAGACAATCCATTTGCCTCGGCCTCCCAAAGTACTGGGATTACAGGCTGAGCCACTGAGCCTGGCTATTTTTTTTTTTTGAGTCGGAGTTTCACTCTGTTGCCCAGGCTGGAGTACAGTGGCAACATCATTCCCGGCCACTGCAGCCACAACCTGCTGGGCTCCGGGGATCCATCTGTCTCAGCCTCCCAAGTAACTAGAACTACAGGTGCGTGCCACCATGCCTGGCTAATCTTTTGATTTATTGTAGAGATGAGGTCTCACCAAGTCTGGATTGCCCAGTCTGGACTCAGGCAATCCTCTTGCCTCTGCCTCCCAAAATGCTGGGATTAGAGACATGAGCCACCGTGTCTGGCCTATTTCTGTTAGGTTTTTTAAAAGTAGTTTCCTAAGGATGTTCTATGAACAGAATCATTTGCTATACCTTCCAGGACCTGCTATAAAAAATGTTAAATAAAAGTTAAAAATTAGGTACTCTTGTTCATTTCACATCTTAGGTGGAAAGTGTTCAGTTATTCACCATAAAGTCTGATGCTGGTGTTTTCTGTAGATACTCCGTATTAGCTTGAAGATGCTCCCATTTATTTCAGCCTTCCTGAGAACTTTTATCATGAATGCAAGTTGTACTTTATCAAATCCTTTTTCTACATCCTACAGAGTTGACTGTGTGGTTTTTCTCCTCTGTTAATATGATGACAGATATTGGTTGATTTTTAAATGTGAAACCACCCTAATATTACTGGGATGAACCCCACTTGGTCATGATGTGTTATCTATTTTAATGATTGCTGAGGTCAAATGGCTCATGCCTTGTTAAGGAATTTTACATCCATGTTCATGAGAAATATTGGTCTATAGTTTTCTTTTCTTGTAATCATCTGTCTGGTTTAGTGCTAGGTTATGCTGATCTCGTAGAATGAGTTGAAAAGTGTTCTCTTCTCTGTTTTCTTAAAGAATTAATACACAATTGGCATACAATATCTTTAAATGTTTGATTAAATTTATAGTGTAGTCAGACCTGGCCTGGAGTTTTCTTTCAGGAAAATCTTTTAAAGTACAAATTCAATCTCTTTAATAGAATTAGGGCTATTTTTGATTTCCTGTTTCTTGTTAGTTCAGATTTTTTTGTTGATTTTTTTACTGTGAATAATTTGTCCATTTAATCTAAATTGTTGGATTTGACATAAAGTTGTTCCTGATATTCTCTTATCTTTTCATTATTTGTAGGATTTGTAATGATGACCCTCTTTCATTCCTTACAATGACTATTTGTGCACTTTCTCTTTTTGTTCTTGACGAGTCTAGCTGAAAGTTTTTGTTATTATTGATGTTTTTCTAAGAATTTGCTTTTGGTTCTGTTGAGTCTTTCTGTTGTAAGTCTATATTTTATTTCTTTGATTTCTGCTCTTATTTTAATTATTTCCTCCCTTCTGCTTACTTTAGATTAAATTTGCTCTTCTTTTACTAGCTTCTTAATATTTACTAGTTTAAATAGTTGATTTTAGATCTTTCTTTTTTGTTACAAGCATTGAACACCATACATTTTCACCTAAGCACTGATTTCGATGGCACTTCCAAATTTTGCTATGTTGTGTGTTTTTGTTTTTGTGTTGAGTCGGAGTCTCACTGTGTCGTGCAGGCTGGAGTGCAGTGGCACGCTCATGGCCACCGCAGCCTCCACCTCCCGGGCTCAGGTGACCCTTCCACCTTAGCCTTCCAAGTAGCTGGAACTACAGGCGTGCACCATCATGCCTGGCTAATTTTTCTTGATTTATTGTCGAGATGAGGTCTTGCCAAGTTGCCTGGGTTGGTCTCGAACTCGTAAGCTCAGGCAATCCTCTCGCCTCACCCTCCCGAGGTGCTGGGATTATAGGCGTGAGCCACTGCACTCAGCTCTATCCAATATATTTATGGCAAACTATATTAAACCAAGTCCCTATTTTCAGACATTTGGGTTGTTATTTTCTGACTATGTGTTGTTTAAATGTATATTGTTTAGTTTTCCAATATTAGAAGATTTTTTCGGATATTTTTCTTTTTAAAATTTTTTTGTGGTCAGTGAATATAATCTATGATCTTAATCCTTTTATATATGTTAATAGCCATTTTATGGTGTAACAAACAGCTATCTTGAATACCCCCTATGCTTTTTGAAAATAATGTATATTCTACGATACTGAGTGTTCTACTAAAGTCAACTTGGTTGACAGTGTTGTTCAAATCTTCTGTGTCCTTACTGATTCTGTCCACTAGCTCTATCAGTGTTGAGAAAAGAGTTTAAAAATCTCGAGGGATATTTAGAGTTCTTTATTTCAGTTGATACTTTATGCATTTTGAAGCTCTGTCTTTATGATTTTTGACCGATATATCCTCCTTTTTCTTTTTTTTTTCTTTTTAGTAGGAGTCTCACTCTATCGCTGGAGTGCAGTGGCACGCCCATGGCCACCACAGCCTCCACCTGCTGGGCTCAGCTCAGGTGGTCCTTTCACCTCAGCCTCCTGAGTAGCTGGGACTACAGGCATATGCCATCACACCTGGCTAATTTTTAAAAACTTTTCTGGTAGAGATGAGGTCTTGCTATGCTGCCCAGGCTGGCCCTGAACCCCTGGGCTCAGAGACATATCTTTCTGAAGTTTTTTTTAAAAATTGTATTAATGTATAGTAGATATAAATACAAATTGATCCTTAAGTCACTAAGAAATGTTCATCTTTGTCTTTTGATAATATTCCTTGTCCTGAAGTTAACTTTGTCCCATATTTACATAGCTAGTTTTCTTATGCATGTTGTATCTTTTCCTATCCTTTGACTTTTAACTTATCTATGACTTAGTATTTAAGGTGTGTTTATTACAGGCAACAGAAAGTTGCAACTTGCTCTTTTTTTTCAGGTGGGAAAAAAGCTGGGTCTCTGCCTAATTGGAGTGTTTGGGCCATGTATATTTCATGTACTTATCAACGTGATTGCGCTTAAGTCCCTACCATCTTGCTACTTTTCCCCATTTTCCGTTATTCTTTTTCCTTCTTTAACGGATCATAGCTTACCCTCAGAGAATTGTAAGGCCTTGTTTTAAAATCTTTTGGGCTCTGGCATCTGATGTTTGGGTATGGTTGGTTTGTCCCCATCAAAACTCATGTTGAATTTTATCCTCACTGTCATCGTGCTGAGAGGTGGGGCCTGCTGGGAGGTATTGGGGCCATGGGGTGGGGGGAGATTCCTCATGGATAGCTGTGCCCTGTTCTCCAGCAGTGAGTGAGTTCTTGCCATGGGGAGATGGATTAGTTCTCCAGCGATTGGGTTAGTTGTTGCAAGAATGGGTTGTTATTCAGCCAGAAACTCCTGGTGTAAACCTAGTACCCACCAGGCCTTAGACGCAGTTTACGATTGGTGTCGAACTCTCAGCTAACAGGTCTGTGATTCCCACTGCCCCAGCCCTCCAGACTTTCCCTAGCGTCTTCTCTGCTGGGCCAGCTCACTTAAATGCTTCTGGCACACCAGGATCCCCGGTGGCCTTAGCATAAAAAGCCACCCAGAGTCATGAAGCTATCCCCTTCGGGGAATCCCCTGGCCTCCTCGGAGCCTCCTCAGACAAAGGGTTCCCTGAGCTCCAGGCTCCCCTGGCTCTTCGTCTTGGTGGCCTGTCCTCGCTTTGCCCTCTGGGGTTTGCACTGAGCTCTGGTCTGGGAGCTGTGGGACTCTCCTGATGGAGGGGACCCCAGCCCGTCTCGGGCCCCACCTGCATCGCGGCCAGCTGGAGGGGCCAGGCTCCTGTGGCTGTCCCTCTCCCCTTGGGGTGGCTGGAGGTCCGACCCCGCGCAGCAGTCGCGAGGGCAAGACTGAGACTGGGATGCCAACAGATAGGACGCTAAACTTCAAAATAAATGGCAGGAGAGCCGCAGCCTCTGATTTCTCCCTGTTTCAAAGCGCGTGGGAAGCATTCAGATGTTTTTGGCACCCTGCTTTGTAGGTGAAGCGCGTGTTTAGACTGTCGATGAAAACCCCAGCATCGCAGAGCCCCTCGCAACGACCCCGCCCCCACTCACCGCCAGCGCCACCAACCACCTCCCCCCGCTGTACAGATGACCGGTACACTTGTCTCTCCTGCACTCCTCCCTCGGGAAATTCCGCGCCTCACTCAGGTGATTCTGTGTGCTGTTGGCCGCAGCGCTCTACATCTCTGGCGATGGGGTGGACAAAAGACCCACGCAGAGCACTCAAGGACGCTCTTCGCCTGCCTACCTGCTCGGCTCCCAGTGGACACAGCTTCCCAGCTGTCTATAAACCTTATTTGCATTCCAGTGCATACCAAGGGTTGTGACTGGCTGCTTTTCACTTGATAGCATATTAATAGTATATTGTGAACATTTCTATATATTCTTATTCTTTGAAGTTATGATTTGCAGTGGCTGTACAATATTCTATCGTGTGTGTGTGTGTGTGTGTGTGTGTGTGTGTGTATTTAGTTGGAGTCTCACTCTGTGGCCCAGGCTGCAGTGCAGTGGCACGCTCCCAGCCACTGCAGCCTCAACCAGCTGGGCTCCAGCTATCCTTCCACCTCAGCCTTCCAAGTAGCCGGAGCTACAGGCGCATGCTACCACGCCCAGCCAACTTTTTTTTTACTTATTGTTGAGACGAGGTCTTGTTAAGTTGCCTGGGCTGGTCTCAAACCCACGGGCTCAGGCAATCCACTTGCCTTGGTCTCCCAAAGTGCTGGGATGCCAAGCTGAGCCACCGAACCCGGCTCTATCCAATATATTTATGCCAAACTTTATTAAACCAAGTCCCTATTTTCAGACATTTAGGTTGTTCTTAATTTAAAAATCATTACAAAGAACTCTGTGACTAATATCCTTATGTGCACATCTTTGTATACAAGCTTAATTATTATTATTCTTCCTTTGAGTGAGTCCAGGTCACACTCTGTCACCCGGGCTGGAATGCGCTGGCATGATCCTGGCTCACTGCAGCTTCCACTTCCTGGGTCCTCCCACCTTAGAATCCGGAGTAGCCAGGTCTACAGGCGCACACCCCCCACACCCGGCTAATTGTTAAAAATTTCTTAGAGACAAGGTCTCGCTATGTTGCCCAGGGTGGTCTCCAGCTCCTGGACTCCTCCCGCCTCAGCCTCCCAAAGTGCTGGGATTATAGGCATGAGCCACCATGCCCAGCCAATCATAAAGGATTTTCTTTTTTTTTTATTATAAAGATGTGGGGTACAATTCAGGGTTAGGTATACAAACACTGATTGTGCAGGTACCCTTGTTGATGAGAGTATTTTCTTAAGAGACATTCCTAAAAGTGAGAGTGGGTAAGTCAGGGGATATAATAAAGGTTTAATTCATATTGGTAAACTGGCCCCGTGAATGTAATATCACTTTATATTTTTGCTAGCTTTAAATCAGAGTTCCTGTTTCCCTTAATCTTAACATAGGGATGTATTTTAATAGTTGACAATAAGCTAAGTGAAAAAAAAAAAGAAATTTCACTGTTATTTTAGTTTGTATTTATCGTATTACCTAAGGGGACATATTTTTTACATTCGAATGCCCTCATTTATAAATTACATATCCATGTTTGTTGACCTTTTTTTTAAACTGGGATTTTCCATTTTTTTCCTTATTGCTTTGTAAGAACTCTCTATACATTAAAAACATTAATTTAGTTATTTTGCATTTAGCCTATGCAGTTGAACACATTTTTTACCTGTAGAAATTGCATTTTAACATAGAGAAGGTATGCATCTACAGTGTGTTCAAATCTATCGCTCTTTTGATTACATATTCTTGATATGTGTGCACTTAGAAATGCTTCCCTCCCTGGGCTCATAGCTCTTCATTAAGATTTTTTGCTTCTCCTAGTTTAGAAAATAAGAATGTATCCATTTCTTTTCTTCCTTTGTCTGCCCTTTTCCAGGTGCTCCGTTCTCTCAGACAGCATCTGCCTCCAGGGCTATGTGTTTTTCACATTTACTTATTTATTTACTTGAGTCGGAGTCTTATTCTGTCGCCCAGGCTGGAGTGCAGTGGCACGGTCACAGCTCACCGCAGCCTCGCCCTCTGGGGCTCAGGCGATCCTTCCTCCTCAGCCTCCTGAGTAGCTCGGACTATAGGTGTGGGCCACCATGCCTGACTCATCAAACCACAGTCTTCAAAAGACAGAGAAAGATCCAGTGCAACAGCTCACTCCTGTCATTCCAGCACTTTGGGAGGCTGAGGAAGGAGGACTACTTGAGCCTAGGAGTTTGAGACCAGCCTGAGTAACACTGCGAGATCTTGTCTCTACGAAAAAGAACAAACCGGTAGCCAGGCATGGTGGCATGTACCTGTAGTCCTGGCTACTCGGGAGGTCAAGGTGGGAGGATGGCCTGAGTCCAGGAGTTTGAGGCTGCAGTGAGCTGTGATCATGCCACTGCATTCCAGCCTGGGTGACAGAAAAAAAGAGAGAAAGGAAGCTGGGCTCGTTGGCTCAGCCCGTCATCCCGCGCCTTTGGGAGGCTGAGGTGAGCGGACTGCCTGAGTCCGCGGGTTCGAGACCCGCCTGGGCAGCGAGACCTCATCTCTACAATAAATCAAAAACATCAGCCGGGCGTGGTAGCACACGCCTGTAATTCCGGCTACTCGGAAGGCTGAGGCCGAAGGATCGCCGGAGCCCAGCAGGTCGAGGCTGCGGTGGCCGGGAGCGGCCACTGCACTCCAGTCTGGGCGACAGAGTGAGACTCCAACTCCAAAAAAAAAGAGAGAGAAAGGAAGGATTTCCTCCTTATCAAAGTCTCCCCCATCTCAGGACCTACTCGCCCAACTTCTGGGTGTGCTTCCTCCATGCGAAGGTGAAGACGGGACAACCTCACGGTCTCTGTCCAGCTCGGGGATGGAGGTCTCCAAAGAAGGCAGCCCAGGAAGGTCAGGGACGGCCGCTGTCACCAGGCCTCAAATTGGGAACTAGAAGCTGGCCTGCTGTCCCCCAGCACCGCCTGTCCTCCCCTCCCATCCAGGGCCCAGGGCGCGCCCAACACCACACGCTCTCAAGAGGGGCGGCAGCGGCGGGAGAAAGAGAGCTCACCTGCTCTGAACACTGTGCCAGACCTGCTCCATATGTGCGGCTTCATTTGAACCCTACAACCACATGACAAACAAGCCCCCTACATATGACCGCTCTACATACAGCCATACTACAACCATCGTACATATAACCACACTGTACATAATCACTACAGCCACATTCCATAAAACCACACTACTCCCACCACCCTACAAACATAGGACCATGCTGCATACAACCACCCTACAAACAACCACCTTACATACGACCACACTACATACAGCCACTCAACAACCACGACAGGCACCAGAACCACCCTGCAACCACACAACATACAAACACCCTACATGCGACCACACAACATACAACCAACTACAAACATCCTACATATGACCACACTATACGTAATCACTACAACCACGTTGCATACAACCACCCCACGTACAACCGCACTGCAGCAATCACATTGCTTGCAGCCATGCTGTACGAAACCACTCGACATACAACCAGCCAGCAACCACACTGCAACCACAGCGGGACAGGGGCGGCCATGTCCATGGCTGCTGAGAGGGTGGGCAGGAGGGGCGACGCGTCATGGGTCTCGGGCAGGGTGGGCATCAGGCAGCAGCACCAGGGGAAGGGCCGGGCATGCACAAGTGATGTGGGAGAAGATGGAGGGTCCGGGCAGGTTGGCCCTGAGCACAACGGACACGCATGGAGGCGGATGCCGAGGACCCAGCTACAGGCGAGCCCTCGACTCTGCCACGTGAGCGGGGTGATGGGCAGCCTTCCAAGCCGAGGCCGGAGAGCCACTTCCTCTTGATGTCCACCCCGCCTCTCTGCCTCTGAGGCTGGAGAGAGCCGACGGGATGGAGAGAAACGCCCCTTCCACTCTCCCCCTGGCTCCCACGCCCAAGTCTGTTTCCAGCACTCACTACAATCCCCCAGCCTGTGCCTCGAGGGCAGTGGCGGCCCTTCGGCAAGCCACGGTCTGCCTGCTTGGAAGAGCACTGCCCGAGGAGCCAGGCCTGGGGCAGAAGGCACGGGATACCCTGGCGCCAACCAAGCCAGGGAGGCCCCTCCCCAGTCAAGTTCAAGCTGGTTTCCCTCCCACGGGGGGCGGGGGCGGGTCTGGACCTGTGATCCTGGCACGGTGGGGGGTGCTGAGAGGGAGCTGCTGGCTTTGACCCCCTGCACCATCCACTCTGCCGAGCAACCTCCTAGAGAGGGCACAAGAGTGGGCAGGAGAAGCCAGCCTGGCCTTTGGAGGCACCAGCTGGCCATCCTGCTCCCAGGCTCCCTTCCCAGCAGATGTGGTGCTCAGGCTCCCGGGTTAGAGCTCAGGAGCCCAGGGGCTGGAGCGCTGAGCAGCCTCTTGTTAAACCTCAAAGAGTTCTTTGTTCTGCAGCTGAAGACCAAAAATTCAGGGCAGCGTCTCTTGGCTGGTTGCTTGGAGGTGGCTGGGAGAATCCTTCAGCGGGAGAAAAAGCAGTCTGGACCGAGATCACAAAAAGAAGCCAGCTCTGTTCTGCTTTCTGTTCCTCGCCTGGAGAGAGGCCCTGGCCACTTCCATTTTCCTCCTTTCTTCTGAAATGAAGAAACAGCTTCAGGTTTGCCTTTGCACGGGAGCCCTGGAGAGCCTGAAACCCTGCCGAAGCCCAGGCCCTGCGCCCAGAGAGTCAGAATTAGTTGGGGGGCGCTCCCCGAGGATGCCGGGGTGCCGCCGAGGTGGAGGACCTCTGGCAACAATGGTCTCGGGGGGTGGCACCTCCTTCCTCCCTGGCAGAGTGGAACGGCACAGACAGTTTCCTTTGGAGATCGGAGGTCCACCTGCCAGGCCCCTGATCCAAGGTCCCCGGGCCCACTCGAACCCAGAGCAGCTGCTCTCTGTCATCGGCAGGTGCAGAACCCAAGACAGAGGATGTGAAAGGCACGGAAGACCCGCCCTGCCTCGCGGGTGTTGGCGGCTCCCTCTTCCCACCTAGCCGCGGACCGTGAGTCCAGAGAGTTCAAGCCCTGGCCTCTCCAGCAACGCTCCCTTCACACAGCCCAAATCCCCTTCTGGCCCACGGCCCTTCCCCTGGGATCTCTGCCCTTTGAAGGCAGAAAGCCTTCACGGGGGCTCGGATCTGTAGGGCCGAGCAGAAGTGCGCACGGGCGGGACCGCTGGCCCCCCCGAAGGCCCTGCCTTCCACTGGGCGAGTGCTCAACGGACATTCTGCATTTGGTTGATTCTGTGAGGCCGCTGCTTCTGGGGCTGAGTCTCCCAGAGGCCCCGATTTCCTCATCCCTAAAATGGGGCTAATCGTCGCTTTGAAGAGTTGGTGTGATGGATACGTAAAACGAATGGAACACGTTTTCCATGCCAGGCGGTGTTCTAGCTGCTTCTCCGTAGCTAGCCCTTTGGGTCCTCACAGAGCCCTAAGAGAGGGGTCCTGCTGTGGTCCCCATGTGACAGCCAGGAAGCAGGCACACAGAGGCGTTTGGACGCCACCCAGGGTCCCGGGACGGAAGCCGGCCGGCGGGGCTCAGAGCCCGCCCTGCCGTTCTTGGGGGTCTGGATGGAATAGATGGAGCGTGAACCGCCCTCTGCAGCACGGCCGGGCTCCCCTGCCCCCCGGCGGCCCCTCGGCTGCCAACTGTCACCTGCCTCACGCCTGCCTTTCCGAAGGACGTCCAGACCTTGCTCTTCCAAGACGGCCCGCCAAGGCGTCTCCAAGTGTCTCCTTGACGTCTCCGCCCTGGGATGAGTTGTGCCCCCGGGAAGGGAGGGAGCTGAACACGTGTCTTCTTCCCACCAACACGAGGTGACCCGGGGCTGTCCCAGGAGGCGGGCCAACCCGCCCTCCTCCCACCCCACCTCCATCCGGGAGTGACGGAAGCCTTGAGGAGTGGGCTGCTGGCCACGGACGACCAAGCCGGGCAGGCTCCCGACCTGGTCCAACCCGGTTCCCGGAGGACGCCCACCCCGGGGCGGTCAGTGGAGCACAGACACTTGCCAGCCGCGGCTGCTGCAAGTGAGAAATTCAGGGAAGATTTCGCATAGGTGGGCACAGCTGCGGAGAGAGCAGAGGGCAGAAGCGCAGCGTCCAGGCCGATGAGGGGGGAGGCCCGGGCCTGGAGGTGCAGAGGAATGAGAGGTGGGCAAGAGCCCCAGGGCCTGCGGGACGGGACCCGGGCAGGGCAGCCAGGATGAGATGAGTTTGGACGGAGATGGGGCCGCGCACCCTGCACGCAGCAGGCTGGGTTTCCAAATCGAGGCTGGAAACCCGGTCGGTGAGTCCTGAAGTTGATGGAGAAGGCTGCAGCCGGCATGAACAAGACAGACGAAAATAGAAACGTGTCACTTGCAACAGCAGTGAGCACTGTTTTGTGAGGCTTCATTTGGGTTTTCCGTGCAGGACGTCTGCAGGTGCAAGCTGGGTCCCCAGGGAAGACGCAACTCCCCCCGACGGCAGCTGCAGGGTCGCGGCCGGCAGAGGAGGGTCCGGGGAGGGTCTGGCGGAGGCTCAGCCCACCTCGGGACCGCTCCACCTCGGTGCAGAGCGCGGAGGCCCTGCTGCCGCACCTGTGGGCTGCTGGCATTTCCTGCGGCTGCCGGGTCGTTTGAAGGCTTGACTGCAGCCCGCGGCGCGGCAGCTCGAGGGAGTGGGGGTGGGCGCGGACCTCTGCTTAGTTGAAACAGGGAGAGGCTCACGTGAGGGACCTTTCGTGGGTTTGATCTGTCTCTGCCCGCTTTCTAACTTGAGGGGGAAGCGAGCTTTTTCCCAACTCTTTCTTCTTCGCCCTCTCCCGGCTTTCGCAGACCCGGCAGGTGCCGGGCGTTCCGCCCTGCGAGGCCCCTCCTCCGCCATCCTGAAAGGGCTGGATTCTGGGCGCAGTGTAGACTCAGGCTGATGTTTGTGGGGGGGAGGGGCAGGCGGTGAGTCGTTCATTCTGCTAAATGACCTTGACCTTCTCAAGAGTCTTGGCCTCCTAACGGGTTTAAAAACACGTATCTGGTTTCCCTACACAACGACTGGAAAACATGGCAAGTCTGGAAAATCTGTGTTACCTGGCAAAAATGGAAGACACATGGGTGTTGGGGCAAGCAGGTCCAAGTTCCAGTCCTGGCCTCATCATTTGTTAACTGTGTGGCCTTGGGGATTTAACGCCCCGAGCCTCTCTTTTCCCACCTGTAAAACAGATTGCCGCGAGGAAGCATGAGGTGAAACATACCAGAAGTCGAGCATGTGCTTCCGGATGGTTCAGGTGCACTCAGACAGACTACGGTGGGATGGTGAATGTCATGGTTCGTGCCTCTCAAAATCTAATGCCTGTCAGTCGCCACAGAGCTGGAGCCAAGGAGCAGATCATCCACCCAAGTCTCTATTTTGCACGTGGGGAAACTAAGGTCCGAGACATGAAGCCCCCGCCAGTACCGTGTGATGAACTGAGCAAATAGATTGTGCCTATACAGAGCCCTCTTTGTTGCATTTACAGCTAGTCTCTCTGGAGAGTGGTGGTTTTTTTTGTTTTTTGTTTTTCGAGTTGGAGTCTCACTCGGTCGCCCAGACTGGAGTGCAGTGGCCGCTCCCGGCCACCGCAGCCTCGCCTGCTGGGCTCCGGCAATCCTTCCGCCTCAGCCTTCCGCATAGCTGGAACTACAGGCGCTACCACGCCCGGCTGATTTTTGATTTATTGTAGAGATGAGGTCTCGCCAAGTTGCCCAGGCGGGTCTCGAACCCGCGGGCTCAGGCAATCCACTCACCTCAGCCTCCCAAAGGCGCGGGATGACAGGCTGAGCCACCGAGCCCGGCTGGGGGTGGTTTTAAGAATATCCAAACGGTGCATTCTCCCCTACCTCACCCCCTTAATCCTCACTTACATACTCATTGTGGGTTCACGATAAGCTGTGTGAGGTCAACAGACCATCCAGTAGTGATGGTTGAAGGCAGAGTCTGTTCCTAAAACCCTTCCATTTCGGTTCCTCTTATCTCATTCCAGCAAACCAGCGGCAGGCAGGGCAGTCTGCATCAGCACCATACCCATCTTTCAGAGAGGGGAAACCGAGGCTCAGTGACCAGTGCAAGTTCACACAGCTATGAATATAGCTGTAGGTGGGTCCTGTTCCAAGGCTTCCCACTAATAACTACTGCTGGGGCAGGCACCTTCTCACAAGGGGACTGCAGCCAGCAGTTAAATGCTTAAGAACAGATGCATCAGCCGTGGCTCAACCCAGGAAGCTGCTGGCTGGGGGTGGGTATCAAAGTATCCAGCGAAAAGCGCCTGCCAGTGATGCAGGCATTCCACAGACCCCAGCACGAGCCACCTAAGCAAGCAATTCCCGCAAGGCACAACTTGGACGGAGTGAGGCCAGCAAATCCATCTGGCACTTTGCCACGTCCCTGCAGGCTACAGAGAGCTGCATTAAGTTAAGCGCATTGATGACCCCTGCCCAAGGGGGCCACAGGGCGAGCTCCTCAGCGGTTCCTTCACTCAGCGAGTGCTTCGGGCCCACTCCCACCCGGAAGTGTGCTTGCTGCCTTCCGCAGGGGCCGAGGACAACAGGTCCAGTGCTCCTCCATGCCCGTGTGAACTGTAAGTGCGTTAAGGACCTGAAGGGGGCAGGCTTGGCGCTCAGGCAAAGGGGGCCCATCTGTTCTCAGGCCTTTAGGTCTGGTTTCCATGGTAGCCTGTAATCAGCCGCCATCAGAGCTTGGTTTCCCAAAGTCTTCTGGGGCACATGCCTTGTATTCACTGAGAACTCCTTGGGGGCCAGGCAGCTTGGTATGGGAGGTCACAAATGATCTCGTATGATTCTCATGACAACACCGTCACCCTATTGTGCACACGAGGGCCTGGGGCTCAGAAGGTCAAGTCGCCTGACCAAAGTTCACCCAGCTGACAGGTGATCCAGTAAGGCTGGGGGAAGGGTACTCTGGCGAGCTCAAGACAAAGGGTCATGACCAAGGCGGTCTCCTGTTTCTGATAGCAGCTGACAGGAGGCAGCTGGGGGTGTGTGAGGGGGAAGGGGTGGGGCTTGGCGGGTTGGGTCCCCAAGGGCCATTGGGAGCTGTTACCCAAGGAGGCGTTGGAAGCGGGTGGCTATTTTCAGACCCAACGCGCTGAAATTCTCGATGAAATATTACAGTCTGGTGAAGCCCAAGGCCTGCTTCCATCCGGGTCTTGGAGACAGGGAGCAACAGGAAGGAGACGTGAATATGGAGAGGGGTGAGGAGTTGGAGGCCAGGACACAGCGATGCTTGTGCCTGTCAGGGAAGCTGGCAGTCGATGGAAAACCTGTGCACTTTGTAGTTGGGGAGGCCTGAGTTCTATCCCACTTCGACCCCATTTTGGCCTCTGACTGACTGGGTCTGCTGGGGCACGTTACTCTATCTTCTGAGTCTCTGAGCATCTGGGCTGTGGTGGAAACATGACATGAGCAGGAATGGAAGGCGCCTGGCAGGCAGGGCACCATCAGCTGATGTTACTTCTGCTTCTGCCTTCTCCCAAAGTGAGTCCCACTTGAATTGCTGGCGCGATGGAAGCCACTTTCTCAGGAAGCCCGGCCATATACCTGAGAAAGCTGTGACCTCCAGGGACCGCCAAGCGGAGGCTGACTGTTCCTAAAACCTGTCTCCCCATCTTCCTCCTTGACACCCAATTCTGTTCGAATACTGGTCACACACTTCTCTCAAGAACCCCTTTCAGCCCTAAGGATGAATAGCTATCAAGTTGAGCCAAGCCCAATCATTTTATTTTCTGTGCCAATGACGACTTTAAACTATCATTGAACATGTCTAAAGTTTGCTGAGGGCTTCGGGGAAGGTTTTGCTTTCTCTTAACAAAGGGTAAAAGTTACAGACTCGGCCTTCCTACTTTTGGATGTTGTTATGTGAGGCTATGATACTGAGAGCTGCGGCACGTGTTTTATGATTCTGAGGGAAAAGCCAAGATGACGACAGAAGAGTGACGGGGAGATTGGGTGCTAGTGAACCACATTCCTAACTGTGTCTGCTTTTTATTGCGATTGTAGCAAATTATCACAAATTCAGTGGCTTGAAACAACACAGATGTACTGTCTTATAGTTTGAGAGATCGGAAATCTGGAATTGGTTGATTGTTCATTGAATTACGTCTGCAAAGTCCATTTTGCTATATGGGGCAACACTCACAGGTTCTGAGGATTAGAATGCAGATGTGTTTGGAGGACCACTATGCTGCCTATGACGCCCACTGGGCCTGGGACCTCTTTTTAGGTCAAGACTATTCTAATTAGATAGTGGTGCTCTAGTGAATATCTAACACCTGGTTTTCTGAATTTGAAAAACCATGATTTGTGGCATTTGCCAATTTCCATGGTGTAAACACTCCTACCGTGGCTGATTTTAAACTACAGTGTGATCAGAGAACGTGAAGTTTACTTCTAAATGCTAACAACTGCTGTCGCGTTCCACCAAACCGTTCTTTTACCAGCTGCTCAGAAGTAGCCTGGATGATACCTTCAGTGGTTGTTGTTTCGTTTTGCTTTAATTATATAATATTCCGTCTGCTTTGTCGCCAGGGCAAGCATCCCACAGGCTTGTGATGCTGGTTGAGTTTCTGGGGCCCTCCCTTGCCTGCCATCTCCTCTGCTATCTGCAAGGATGTGGCTGGCTTACAAAAATCTTCACTGAAGTACAAGGTATTACCCATCCCAGAGATATTTGGGGATTTTTGTTTGTTTTAACTTTTTCAAAAGGCAATTTTTTAAGAGCAGTTCTGGGTTCACAGAAAAACCGGGAGGAAGGTACAGAGATGGCCCATATACACTCTGTCCCCCCGCATGCACACCCTCCCCCCACCAACACCTCCCGCCAGAGTGGCGCCTTTGTTGCAATCGGTAAACCTATGTCGTCCCTCGATATCACCGCAGTTTCCCTGAGGGTTCACTCTTGGCGTTGCACTTGTATGGGTTTGGGCAAATGCCCCATGACGTGGACCCACCGTTACGGGCCACACAGAGTAGCTTCACTGTCCTACAGGCCTCCTGTGCTCCGCCTAGCTACCCCTCCCTCACTCCAGTGCCTGGCAACCCCTGAGCTTTTCACTGTCTCTATAGTTTTGTCTTTTCTAGAAAGTCATATGGTTGGAATTGTGGAAAGTGGCTGTTCAGACTGGCTTCTCTCACTGAGTGATACGAACTTAGGTTTGCTCCATGTCTGTTCATGCTGTAGATTTTTATTTTGGAATAATTTTAGATCCAGAGGAAGTTTGAAAGGAACCTACAGGAGGTTCTGTGTACCCTTCAGCCAGTTTCTGTGACAATAACAACCCATATAACCTATATAACGGTCGCCAATCAGGAGACTGACATCGGCACAACCCGTAACACTTGTTCAGGTTTAGCTAGTTGTGCGTGCGCTCATTTGTGCATATGAGGTCTGATAATTAAGTCCACGAACTTATCCGGGACAAGTGCTCCGCACCTCGTGGCTGAACATCACTACGGCCACCTTCGAAGTACTTCCCTCGAGAAGCTGTGCGCTGACACCAGCGCCTACTCCACCCGTCAAAGCAATTTTGGGACTCTTCTTCTGGAACGGCCATCAGAGCCGCTGTCGTATTTTCCTTGATGTCCTGAATGTCATCAAAATGTCTTCCTTTCAATATGTTGTTTATCTTCAGGTAAAGAAAAAAGTCGGCCGAGCTTGGTGGCTCAGCCAGTCATCCCTGCGCTTTGAGAGGCTGAGGCGGGTGGATTGCCTGAGCCCGTGGATTCAAGACCAGCCCAGGCAGCTTAGCAGACCTCTTTTCCACAATAAATCAAAACTTAGCCAGGCGTGGTAGCACATGCCTGTCATTCCAGCTACTTGGAAGGCTGAAGTGAAAGGATCCCCGGAGCCCCCCAGATCGACACTGAGGTGGCCATGAGCGAGCCACTACACTCCAGCTTGGGTGACGGAGTGAGACTCCAACTCAAGACAATAAATAAATAAGAATCAAAAAGTCATTGGAGGCCAGATCAGGTCAGTAGGGAGGGTATTTCAATACAGATGTCATTTGTTTACTGGCTACAAACTCCCTCACAGACAGTGCTGTGTGAACTGATGCCTTGGCGGTGCAAGAGCTCCTTTGGGACCATTTTTGCACACACTTTTCTCATGAAAGATTTTCAGTTCAGATTTTCCTGTTTCTCTATTGATGTTTATTCGGTCTGCTAGGATTCTCACAGTCAGCCAATGGTTCTGACGTACAATTTGATGACGTTCTGCAGTGTCTTCATCAGTTCTGCTTGTTACTGGCCATTCTGACCTCTCTTCTTCAGTGACACTTTCTCTCCTCTCAGAAAAACATGTAATCCATTTGTACGCTGCCATTTTCTTCATAGCAGTATCTCCATAAACTTGGACTAATGTGTCCCTGATTCCACCTCCACTCTTGCCAAGTTTAACAAGACATGTAGTGATTGTTTATTGCTCTAATTCAAGCTCTGACATTCTTGTGACAGCGCACAAAAGCATGCAACCACAATAGTGAACGCCACTCAGCAAGACACCACCACACATTGATATGAACACCGCTGTGAGACACTGATAGACCAAGGTCATGAAACCTCACCGAGTTGTTTGTACAGTGCTGCCAACGTGATCGCAGGGTGGCAAGTTTGCAAACTTACTTGTCAGAATGAGTACATATAGTTATGTGCAATTTTTGTCTGTAGAGATTTGTGTAACCACCAGTGTGATCAGGATATAGAACTATTCTGTCAGCTCCAACTTTGGTGTTACTGCTGTAAGCCACACTTACCCTTTCCCCCACCTCAGACTCCTGGCAACCACTGACCTGTTCTTTATCTCTACAGTTTTCTTATATCAACATTACATAAACAGAATAAAACAGTATGTAACCTTTTGAGTTTCGTTTGTTTGTTTGTTTGTTTGAGTTGGAGTCTCACTCTCGCCCAGGCTAGAGTGCAGTGGCACGCTCATGGCCACTGCAGCCTCCACCTGCTGGGATCTGGCAATCCTTCCACCTCCACCTTCCAAGTAGCTGTAAGACTAGGTGTGTGCTACCACACCCGGCTAATTTTTGGATTTATTGTAGAGATGAGGACTCACCAAGTTGCCCAGGGTGATCTCGAACCCGTAGGCTCAGGCAATCCTCTCACCTCAGCCTCCCAAAGTGCTGGGATTACAAGGTTGAGCCACCACGCCCGGTCGTCCTTTTGAGATTTTACTCAGCACACGATTCCCTTGAGGTCCATCCAAGTTGTTGTATGTGCCGCCAGTTTGCCCTTTCTGCTGTAGCTTGTTCACCATCATCGCTGATGAGCATTTTGGTTGTTTTTCCCAGTTTTTGGCTGCCATGAACAGAGCTGCTATAACATTCTGAGTGAACGTGAGTTTCATGTGTCTGGGATAAATGCCAAGGAATACGACCGCTGGGTAGGGTGTTTGTGTTTCAAAAACAATAGATGCCTCTGAAGCATTAGGGAGTGAATTCCTAAAGTGAGGTCAGACATAGCAGGGCAGGGAAGATATTTCCGAGCACTGGATTCTGTGGGGACTTTTCAGATTATACCATGTATTGTGGACTTTGTGAAGATGGTGAGAAATGTCTAGAATGTTCTAGAAGCAGGTTCTGGTAATTTCTTCCACAGATCTTAAAACCTGGGTCTAAGCCGGGCGCAGTGACTCACACCTATAATCCCAGCACTTTGGGAGGCTGAGGTGAGAGGATTGCATGAGCCCACGGGTTCGAGACCAGCCTGGGCAACTCGGTGAAACCTCATCTCTACAATAAATCAAAATATTAGCTGGGCATGGTGGTGTGTGCCTGTAGTTCCAGCTACGTGGAAGGCTGAGGCGGAAGGATCTCCTGAGCCCAGCAGGTCAAGGCTGTGGTGGCTGTGAGTGTGCCACTGCACTCCAGCCTGGGCAACAGAGTGAGACTCCGACTCAATAAAACCCCCCAAAACCTGGGTCTGCTATCCAGGGTAACTCACAAGTGAGTGAATGGGGCAGCTTCAGGAGGACAGAATAAAGGTCCACCCCCAAATCTCACTCACCCTAAGTCCGCCCCTAAGTCCCCTCTCACGCCTGACCCTCCCACTTCCTGGTTAGCCATGATTCTCACTCTGAGAAGACCTCTTGCTCTCCCATGGGCGCTGGCTTATGCTCACTCCTTCCCGTCACTGGCCTCCCCCAGGGCCTGTCTCCTCTGGGTGGTGGGATGAGAGCTGAGAGAAGAACCCCGCCCCCTTTTTAAAGACCACCCATTCCTGGTAGAGCTTGGACCCCTCTCCCTCTCTCCATCTCAGCAGAGGGTGAACAAACCAACGGAGCGTGGCCAGCAGTGACTAGATGGCGGAGAGCCTGTGTCCCTGCTGCTGCGAGGCTCGGGCTTGTGTCATCCCCACACCGCATCGGCTGTCAGGCAGGCAGTGGGGAGTCCCTGCACAGTCGGCCACATCCTCCTCAGCCCGGTGATCCTTTGCTGCTGCTTTTCAAATGTGGGGAACGCGCCTGGCTCTCAGGCAGCTGGAGGCAAAGTGGCCCAGAGGAGGTGAGAAAGGAGGGACGAGCCGGGGAGAGGTGTTCTGAGTCTCACGCGGGAGCCGGGGGGAGAGAGAGGGCCTGTTCCGGCAGCTGCTCCCTGCGGCCAGCCTGGCTGCAGGGGACGGGGCAAGGCTGGGGAGGGGTGAGGGCTCAGGCAGGATGACCATGCCTGCCTCTCAGGGCCTTTCTGCAGCCATGAGCCGAGGTCTAGCAGGTGAAACACCTCGGAAACATTTAGCGTCTTCTGTGCTGGAAGACGCTAAATGCTCCAGGAAACAGAGCGAGCGGAGCCGTGTGGAGATGGGAGTGCAGCGGGGACTTTGCGTGGGTGGCCGTCTTAGATGAGGTGGCCGGTGATAAGGTCACTGCCACGGCCCAAATGTCGGTGTCCTCCCTCCCCCCATATTCATGCACTGGAACTCCATACCCAATTGATGGTATCAAGAGGCAGGGCCTTTGGGGGGTGATTAACTCATGAGGGCTCATCCTGGCAGATGGGGTTAGTGTCCTTATAAAGCAGGCTGGAGGGAACTCCCACCCCTTCTGCCCTATGAGAACCCAGCAACAAGGTGCCATCTTTGAAGCAGAAGGCGAACTCTCGCTAAACACAAAGTATGCCAATGCTTTGACCTTGGTCTCTCCAGCCTTTGATAAGCAATCCGTTTCTAGTATTTGTAAATGACCTAGGCTAAGGCATCTTGTTACAGCGCCCCAAATGGACTCAGACAGTCCCTGTAATCGATCAGGTAGGCCTCACGGAGCAGGTGTCCCTGAGTAAAACTCCATGGGAGCGAGGGCATTGGCCATGTGGATACCGGCAGAGGAACGCTGGACGCAGCCAAGGCAAGGGCCTCAGGGACTGCTTCCTCGCCGTGGAACATCAGCTGCCTGAGCGCAGGGCAGCCGTCAGCTTGGCACCACACCTGGCACCGAAGTGTCTGCTGAGTGAATGCACATTTAGTCTCCCAGTGCCACGCTAGGAGCAGCCCGCCTAGAGAGGTGCATGTGGCCCTCCGGCTGGGACCCCACCCTGACCTCCCTGCGGAGAGCCACCCGGCATCGGGAACCCCTTTCCTCTGCAGGGCCCCAGCTCCCAACCTGAGGACACAGAGCCCTTCAGCGGGCAGGCGCCGGCCAGACCAGAGGGCCTGGAACCCACCTCTCCCGGAGGCTGGGTCCTAGGGAGCCACGGGCTAACGCTGTGCCCGGCCTCCACTCCAGGCTCGCACAGCTTTTGGGGGAGGGAAAGTGCAGTCAGTCTCAGGCTGACTTGAGAGCCCGGGGCCAGCTCGGGCCCTCGCAGCCTCAGGAGTTTGGTGAGCACCTAGTCCGTGCAGGCACGGCCTGAGTGCTGCAAACGCCCAGACAGACACATGTGGGTGCAAATACTCATGGCTGAAATGTCAGAGGTGCTCGACAGAAGCTCTTGGTATGGGTGGCCAGGGGGTCCAGTCCTGTTTTGATGCTAAGAGGTCCGGGAGAGGCTTATGGAGCATTTTCGCATTGGGTTCAGAGCAGGGGATTTAGAGAAGATCTGGGTTCAGGCCTTGGCTCTGCCACTGACAACCTCATGCGGTTCCACTGACCAAACCTGTTTTTGTTGTTGTTGTTTTTAACCTGTAAAATGAGACTAATAAGACCAACCTTACAGGGTTACCGGAGGGATTAAATGGGATGATCTCTAACCAGTGTATTATGATGGAAGGAGTAAGATTATGCGCACACCCCCTGTTACTCAAAGTGTGACCAGGGACTGGCATTGTCTGCCTCACCCAGGAGTTGGGAGAAATGCAGAGTCTTAGGTCTACCCCAGACCTGCTGCATTTTAATAACATCCAGATGATCTGAAGTTTGATCTTGAACCCCTGGGTTTAGGTAATCCTGTCACCTCTGCCTCCCAAAGAGCTGGGGTTACAGGTGTGTACCATCCGCACCTGGCTGGTCTTGCATTTTAGATCATTCCAGTGCAGAGTGGACAGGGACAGGACATTTTCATAGTGGCCCAGGTGAACAAACCATAAGGCAGAAACGAGAGAGAGAAGAGGGGAGGTAACAGACATGGGAATAAACAAACAGGGGATTGTGGGCCTTCCAGGATTGGTGGTGGAGGGAGTGAGGGGACACGAGCCATTGAGACTGACCCCCAAGTGTTTGGTATGAGTGGTTCTGACCATGCGGTTGCTCTGTGCGTCCACAGAGGGGATGTGGGAGAAGGAAGCTGAAGCGCTCAGATGGTGGCTGGAGGAGAGAATATTCGGGAGGGACTAGAAGCAGCAGGCCCTTCTTTATTGTATTTCATTTTGTTTTTATTTTTATTTTCTTCATTATAAAGATGCGGGGTACCATTCAGGGTCAGGTATGCAAATGTTCATTATGCGAGCGTGCCCTTGCTTGATGATGCGTGCCCCTCCCTCCCCTGGCAGTTTCCCTCAACTGCCAATCCCACCCCTTCCCCTGGCAGTGTCCCGCCACTGCCAACCCCTTTCTCAGAGTATTATGAGCATCACTCAAGGTCCACTGGTGAGTGAGAACATGTGGCCCTCTGTTCTTCGCTTCGGTGACAGATCGCTGCGTACGATCGGCTCTAAATCCATCCAAGTTGCTGCCAAGTCCGCATGTGTGTCCTTTTTTATGGCTGCATACTATTCCATTGTGCATATGTACCACATTTAAAAAATCCAGTCCAGCTTCAATGGGTAGCATGATTGGTTCCATGTTTTTGCTATTTTGAATAGAGCTACAACAAACATGTGTGTGCAGGTGTCTTTATGATAGAATGACTTGAGTTTCTCCGGGAATATTCCCAACAGGGGGATGGCTGGGCCATATGGAAGCTCAATTTCTAGTTCCTTAAGAAATCACCGCACTGTCTTCCAAAGAAGTTGTATTAGTCTGCATTCCACCAGGAGTGTAGAAGTGTTCCTTTTTCTCTACATCCTCATCAGCATCTGTTGTTGTTTGTTCTATTAATGATGGCCATTCTTACTGGGGTTAGGTGGTATCTCACTGTGGTTTTGATTTGCATTTCTCCGACGATGAGTGAGGCTGAGCACTTTTTCATGTGTCTGTTGGCTGCCCGTATATCTTCTTTTGAGAAGTGCCTATTCACGTCTTTTGCCCACTTTTGAATGGGGCTGTTTGGTTTTTTTCCTTTCGGTGCGTTTGAGTTCCTTGGAGATCCTAGATGTTAGACCTTTGTCAGATATACAGTTGGCAAATATTTTTTCCCATCCTGTGAGCTGTCTCCCCACTCTCTTGATGGTTTCTTTTGCTTTGCAGAAGCTTGTCAGTTTGATGAGGTCCCACTTGGCAGCAGACCCTTCTTCTATGAAGCTTGCCTTCTGCCTCAGTGGAGCTGGTGCTGGATAACCCAGGGTGTTGTTGATCAATAAGACCACTGTGGATTGAGTAGGATAGTGACTCTCCAGAATTCATGTCCACCTGGAACCTCAGAATGTGACCTTATTTGGAAACAAGGTCTTTGAGGTGTAATTAGTTAAGGTGAGGTCATGCTGATTAGGGTGTACTCTTATAAGAAGAGGAGAAAAAGCCAGGCTCAGTGGCTCAGCCTGTAATCCCGTGCCTTGGGAGTCTGAGGTGAGTGGATTGCCTGAGCCCGCGGGGTTTGAGACCTGCCTGGGCAACTTGGCGAGACCTCATCTCTACAGTAAATCAAAAAATCAGCCGGGCATGGTAGAGC
>NW_007114753.1:70845-83936 GCF_000164805.1 Carlito syrichta
AAAAAAAAAAGGAAGAGGAGAACACAGGAGACACACAGAGGGCAAGGCCCTGAGAAAACCAGAGGCAGAGACTGGAGTGATGCAGCACCAAGCCGAGGAAGGCTGAGGACTACCTGGTGCCCCCAAAAGCCAGGAAGAGACAAGGAGGGCTCTACGTGGAGGCTTCAGAGGGAGCACAGTCCTGCTGACACCTCGATTTCAGACCTCTAGTCTTCAGAACCGCAAAAGAATAAATTGCTGCTGTTTTGAGCCACCCGGTGTGTTTAAGACACCATTTGAGTTTAACACAGTTTATGAGCATGGAGAACATTCTCTCAAACCCTGTGACTGACAGTTATCTTGGGGGTTGAGGGTCCACTGTGTGCAAAGTCTCATAATTAGTCCTTGAAGGGGTGAAAAAGCTCTAGGTTCCTGCTAACACAAATACACACATATACCTGGAAAAGACTCAGGACTCTTACATGAATGCGGGGACGGGGGGTTTGGGGGGGCGGAGGGTCAGATCATAAACAGAGCCTTGATTTTTTTTCCTTGCCTCCACTTCTGTTTAAAGTGGGAGAAGAAGGCTTGCTTCAATAGCTGTTATTCTTTAGCTGCAGGTCAAATAAACCCACGTGAACTAGCTTAAGCAGAATGAGGGCTTTGCTCTAAGGATATAGGGCTGTCTTTTGTAAACCGAAGACAGAGATATCATTGTTTGAGTGATCGATTGCGGCATAACAAACCAACCTCAACTTCAGTGGTTTTAAGCAACAGTCATATATTGCTCCTGAATCTGCAGTGTACGTGGGGCTCAGCGGGAAGCCTCACCTCTGCTCCACATGGTGGCACCTGGGTTGGCCTTCCTGGAACTGGAGGATCGTTTCCACGAGGGTGCACTCACTTGGCTGGCAGGCTGGTTCTGGCTGGTTCTGGCTGGCTCTCCACATGCCTGCCCATGTGGCCTGTGCTTCCTCTGAGCATGGTGTCTGGGTTCCAAGAGACAGAGCTGTGTGAAGGCTGTTTTGCTTTGTATGACCCAGCCCCAGAAATCACAGTGTCATTTCAGCCACATTCTAGGAGTGCAGGTAGTCACGAAGGCTCACGTGGCTTCAGGAGGACGGTGTGACTCTGTGGACTCTGTGCCCTGATGGAGTGGCAAGGTTCTGGAAGAGCATGAGGGACAGGAAGTACTGTTGTAGCCGTTCTGGAAAGCACAGCCTGCTGCAGTTTGCCAGGCCTCAGCGAGGGCTTGGACATGTGAATGGGGCGGCTGGCGCTCTCTGGTCTCTTGCCTCTTGTTTTCTGGGACATCGGCTTCATTCTCTTCTCTCTTTGTAGACTAGCCTCTCTGTTCTTTGGTTCTCATGGTAGCTTCCTGGCAGCACCTTGGCTTACAAGTGTCTGTGTTACAGTTCCTGTTTCTGCGGGGACAGACTTTCTTGGTCACCCTTCCCAAGAGAGGGAATCAGGTCAGCCCAGGTTGGGTCCGGCATCTATTTCTGGGACAATTGGCTGTAACCAAGATCACTGTCATGAAGCGGAAAGAAGGGATATTAAGAGCACCTCTGTGGAGATGGGCAGACATTTTGATGGTGTGTCTTGTCGCAGTGACCTGTGAGCAGGTCGTGGCACAGGCTCTTTGGGTAGTGCTGTTGACCTTCCTGGGATGACCAGTGAATGAGGGGTTTGGCTGGGGGAGGAAAGATGGCTTTTTTAATGGGTAGAGCGTGCATCGTTGTTCTCTGCCCTTGAGAGATCAAACAAGAAAGAATGCACTTAATTAAAGCAGAAGATTCTTTGACTGGAATTTGATGGATCTGGGTGGGGCCATCTGGCCTGCTCCTTCTGCCTTCAGTCAGGTAAAGTAAACTATCTCCTCACATGTGAATATTGGAGAACTATAACTAGCAAGTGACTTAGAGGGGGACAGAAAACAAACCCTCTTGCTTCTCAGTATAATTGTTGCTCTCCGTGGACAACTTTCTCAGGACCTTGAACAGGCCAACAATATAATGCAATAAATAAATAAATTATACATACAACCTGGCTGACAGAGTCTGTGTGCATGCTGTCAACAGTCAACAGGCTCTCTGCTAATCAACCTAGTAAGACAAGTATTGTTATTACACCCACTTTACAGATAAGAGTTGAAATAATGTGTCCCAGCTTACCACTAATGAGCAGAACTCACTCTGGCCCCAGAGCCCGTACCTTTAGCCCTGATACTATCGATACTTTCTTAACACTGTATGTTTAGAATGACCACCCTATCCTCAGTCTCTGCTGAGAGGTCAGACCTGTCATTGTTCTGATACCACATGAACCTTTCTAGCTCAGCTGATTGGACAAGAGGAAAACATCTGAGCCAAGAACAGCCAATCCACTGGCTGACTGACAGCTTATGGGGAGGTCTGGCCTGGAACTTTCTTAACAGGGGCAAGGGTAACTAAATGAAATCCCTCAGATTCTCCTTTTTTAGAATTTGAGCTGGCAATATAGAAACTGAGAGTTTACTACTATTAACTACCAAGCAGTGAGTAGTGAGGATAGTGTCACATTCATAATCAAATGCTCCAGAAGATGCAAGAGAACTTGGCTGCTTAAATTGTTGGGGCCGGGTCCTCCATTCACTTTCTGTGTTGCATTTCATCTTTGGAAAGCCTGGCACTGGGACTGTTCTAGGATTCTGGTAAGGATTCCGTTACTTACTGACCCAAGTTCCTTAAATGTGAGGTGGCCCATGTGAGCCTCAGACACTTGCTAGTGTCCTGAAAGGTAGTGAGATTTTCGTAATAGGAATAGGAACAACTTGATTATCAGATCCGAATGGAAGCAATTAAGTGAAGAAAGGTATAAGATTCCTATTCCAGGTGAGTGAGCTATATGTGATCCATTCATCTCTCTCTCTCGTTCGCTCTCTCTCTCATTATCTATCATCGAGCATCTATCTATCTAGAATAATCAGTACCTGAAAGAAAGGGTGAGATATTTGCCTGGTCAACAGTGGAAGGATAAACAAATTGAGCTTATATAGATCTGGGATTCTGTGATCCACTGATGAGGCTGGTCTGGAAACTACATGACTCTGTGAGCATTTAAATTATTTCATCTAAATGAATTTCAGCATCTATGAGTCTTTGGTGAAGTATAACTATTCCTGTACTATGCTGGTCAAGACTGATAGAAATTCATAGGTGATAGAAATTCAGCTCCGGCCGGGCTCGGTGGCTCAGCCTGTAATCTCGTGCTTTGGGAGGCCGAGGTGAGTGAATTGCCTGAGCCCGCGGGTTCCAGACCCGCCCGGGCAACTTGGCGAGACCTCATCTCTACAATAAATCAAAAAAATTAGCCGGGCGTGGTAGCGTGCGCCTGTAGTTCCAGCTACTTGGAAGGCTGAGGCGGAAGGATCGTCGGAGCCCAGCAGGTCGAGGCTGCGGTGGCCGGGAGCGGCCACTGCACTCCAGTCTGGGCGACAGAGTGAGACTCCAACTCAAAAAAAAAAAAAAAAATTCAGCTCCAACAAACGTTAGCAAAAGAAGGAACAGGAGGAGAAAAAGGAGAAAAAGAAAGAAATCTGTTGGGGTCTGGATCAGGTATGGCAGTGTCTAACAGAAGTTTCTTTGCTAATATAACTCTTCTCTATCTTGTTGTCGAAGCACTAGCTACATGTGACTGTTAAGCACTCGAGGAGCTGAATTTTTAATTTTGTCTTTAATTAATTTAAGTTGAGATTTTTTTTTTTTTTGAGTGGGAGTCTCACTCTGTCACCCAGACTGGAGTGCAGTGGCTGCTCCCGGCCACCACAGCCTTGACCTGCTGGGCTCCGGCGATCCTTCCGCCTCAGCCTTCCGAGTAGCCGGAATTACAGGTGCACGCCACCACACCCGGCTGATTTTTGATTTATTGTAGAGATGAGTTCTCGCCGAGTTGCCCAGACGGGTCTTGAACCCACGGGTTCAGGCAATTCACTCACCTCAGCCTCCCAAGGCGCGGGATTACAGGCTGAGCCACCGAGCCCAGCTAAGTTGAGATTTTTTACTGTTTTTTAAGAGCCTGACTCTTCCTCTGCTGCCCAGGCTGGAGTGCAGTGGCACGATCACAGCTCACTGCAGCCCTGAACTCCTGGGCTCAGGTGATCCTCCCGCCTCAGCCTCCTGAGCAACTGGTACTACTACCACCACGCCTGGTTAATTTTTGTATTTTTTGTAGAGATGGGGTCTCACTCACTTCTAAAGATACAGTCACAAAACAGGGTAAATAAAACGTGCCAAAGCAGAGATAAGTGAACACAGCGTTATCACCACAACTAATTTTGTAGTAATTTAGAAAACGGCCGATGTGCTGAAAAGTGACTTCTGTGTCCCTCCTCCTGAGGAGAGCATTCAGAGATTGCTTCCGTTCTCATAAAATAAAACACAATTGTTTTTTAAAAGATGGCTTTAAAGAATCAGAAAACAAAGTCCAGTCTTGGAGAGGGCCTGAGTCTGGCGGATGGGTAGACATGAGTTGTCTAAAAGTAGAATGGAGGCTGACTAATGAATGTCTGTAAAACAGAGATACAGGAACAACGATCTGAGTACCACACGTACTCACTCATAAGTGGGCTCTGAAGGTTCACCATAACACTCTAAGAAAGGGATTGGCAGCAGTGGGACCCTGCCAGGGGAGGGCGCGGGCACATAGCATCAACAAGGAGCCCGGCTTCAAACCAGGCGAATCGGAGACCAAAGGAAGGCTCAAACTGTACCTGGACGATGACCACTGAGGTACTTAACCCTGAATTGTGCCTCACAGTTTAAAAATAATAATAATAATAAAACAGCGATCAAAACCAGAGCATGCCCCAACATGGCCAACATGAGCCTGTGGGACTCCATACTCCTTTCGAGAATTGCTCACACCTGGGCTGCCCAAAAGTTTAGCCTGCATGCCTGACAAGTTGCTTGGCCAGAGAGGGGGCAATGCCCAATGGGAGACAGCATGGGGTGCAGGGCGGGCCACCCGTCTCCTCGGCCTTCCCACCCAGTCCCCGTTCTGTCCTCACCCACCGAGCCTCCGAGGGGTCTGGAAGGAGCTGTCGGAGCCAGCTCTGTCTCCCAGAAACCTGCTCTGTGCTCCTTAGCCTTGATCTCTGGGCATGGGCACCTTAGGCAGCGGAATGCAGCTTATTGAGGGATGCTTATCGACTACTAATATGTTATTCTTCCAACAAGCCTATGAGTTAGAGCCTGTTTTTGGTGCTTGTTTTTTTGAAGCAGGGTCTCAATCTGTTGCCCAGGCTGGAGAACGGAGCAGTGGCGTAACCGCGACAATCACAGCTCACAGCAGCCTCGACCTCCTGGACTCGGGAGATCCTTCCACCTCAGCTACCCGAATAGCTGGGACCATGTGCATGTGCCACCTTGCCCGGCTCATTCTTTAATTTTTTGTAGAAATGAGGTTTTGTTATGCTGCCCAGGCTGGTCTCAAACTCCTGGACTCCAGCGGTTCTCCCGCCTCGGCCTCCCAAGTGCCGGGATGACAGGCATGAGCCACTGGGCCCGGCCTGGACCCTTGTTAGCTCTGGTTGGTACGCAGGAGACCGAGGCACCCCATGCTGATAACGTAAATGCAGTCAGCGTCTGTAAAGGGAAGGCTGGGCTCCGAACCCAGGCCTTTGGTTCCAGGGTCCACGTGTTCAGCCACCCCCCCACACTGCTCCGCTGGCCTCAGCAGGGGCTGCACCCACAGGCACCGCTCCCCGCTTTACAGACGGGAGCGGGAGACGTCCAGCCAGTCGAGAGAAACACATGGCGCCGTGGCCGGGCAACGGGAGCCTCGGGTCCTGGCCTGGATGCTGCCCCCACGTGCTCTGGGACCTTGGGCTCACCACCACCCTCTCTGAGCTTCAGTTTCTTCACTTGGGGAAGGTGGTGGCATCCTTAACCTGCCTAATTATGGTCACTGTTTTCAAGCTTCTAGCACTGGCCAGCTGTGCACTGGTCACTCGATAAACATTAGCCCATTGAAGCCTCCCAGAAGCCTCAGAGGCTGAGGACGCCAGGAACGTGTTCCAGGCCACGCAGAGGGCCCACAAAGGGATGGCATGGGAACTCGGCCCCAAGTCTGGCTGGCGGCAAAGCCTCTCGGCTGCCCTGTGCTCGACGATGGGGGGCATCCGCGAGGTAAGGGGCATTCCGTTTCTGGGGGAAGAGACTTCCGTCTTCGCCCAGAGGAGGCCGGCCAGATGGATCTGCGTGTCAGCCGTGGGGATTTCTCTGGGGAGCTGCCGTGTGCCGCTTTTGTTCTGAATCTTCTCCAGCAACAAGGCTAGAAGAGTCTCTGTGGGTGGAAGGCTGAGCGGTCGCTGGGGCAGCCGGCCACGGACAGACTGTGGCTCTGAAGCTGAAGCAGGGGAGGCTGGGCACCCACTGGGCTCTGCTCGCCCCTCTCTCCAGCGGGGCCCGACTGGCGAGTCAGGCCGTGACGGCCCCAGGCCTCCTGCAGCCTCGCAGAGCCTTATGGCCCCCTTTCCCCCTGGGTGACGCCCGGTTCTTTCTGGCTGTCACCCCCTCGAGCCTCCGATGTTCTATTTTGAAGCTTCCTCAACTGCAGAGAGAATTCACTTTGTCTCTGAAGGACACGAAAACCTGGCACAAACAGTCTCTGATAATAAACGCCGCCCCCCGCCCCCCACCCAGGGGATCAAAGCTCCTTAAATGCTTTCAAAGCGAGCCAGGGTGCTTCGGCTCCATCGTGCTGCCTGGCGTCCTGAGCAGCACGGGAGGGAGGCTGAGCGCTGGGACTGGGCGTTCCGGCCCTTTCCGGAGGGACCAAGAGCCCTGTGGAGCGGTGGATAGCTGGGAACAGGGTGGGAGGGGCGAGTTCCAGATCCCAGGACTCAGAGTTAGAGGACTCCTGCGCTCCCCAGGGGAGCTCGGGAGGAGCCCTGGCAGCTGCGGGGGGCTCTGCCCAGGATGTGGGTGGCACGTCTGGGGGGGACGTAGCTGCCACCCTGGACCGCCTGGCAGGTCCCGGGGTGAGGAGACTTTGCATGCTGAGCTCCTGTGGTCCCTGGCCTGAGTGGGAAGCTTCCAAACGGGGGGACACCCCTGCCTCCTTCAGAAGGTGAGGAGGGAGGAGGCAGCCAGCTGTGGGCCGCCCCACACCTCCTCCTGAACCAAACTCGGCCTGGCTGCCGTCCCCAGCAGTGTCTTTGTGGGCCACGTTCTCCAACCGGCTGGACTCTGGCTGGAAGGGCTGGGGGAAAGTGAGACGCCACCCCCACCCAGAGCATCCTTCCCCTTCCTCTTGGCTCACTCCTCCACTCTGACCAGGTGGTTTCGGGCATGCCCTTGGGAGCCGGGGACACTGGGGCTCAGGCTTGTCGTTCTCGGGCAGGCTGCTCATCCTCGGCATTCAGGGCCATCTCCTGTGTCATGCACCGCCCCAACCCTTAGAGACATCACATAAATGTCTTCCTCAAAATGTTTCAGTGGGTCGGGAATTCGAGAGACCTGCAGCTTCCTGGGCGGTTCAGCTGCAGGTCTCTCCTGAGGCTGTGGGGACAGTGTCAGCTGAGGCTGGAGCATCTGCTACCTTGGCAGACCCTTATCTGTTGGCCAATCAGTGACAGCCATGGACAAGGGTCCTGGTCACGCAAGCCTCCCCACGGGGTTTCTTGAGTGCCCTCCTGGCATGACAGCCAGCTTTCCCAAGACTCGCCATTCGAGAGAGCACAGTGGGGGCTGCCGTGTCTCATGGCCTCGCCTCGGAAGTCACACACGTTCGCCTCCACCAGATCCTGTTGGTCACATGGCCACCCTACTTGATGTGGGCAAAGGCAATACAAGGACGTGAGTGCCGGGGGTGAGGAACCCGGGGCCGTCCTGGAGGCTGGCTGCCACGCTCTCCTTGGGTTTCAGGTGCCTCTGTGGGGGATGATTATCATACCTTCTTTGCAGTGTTGTAGCGAGGAGTCGTGATGCTGTGAACAGAGCCATCAGGCCTGGTGCCCGGCACAGAAAAGACACTCGACAAGTTATCGTCCTTCCCTGGGAACAGTATTATTATCTTCCGTGAGAGAACAGTGCTGGTACCTGTGTTGCAGACATTCAGTGCTTTACCCTCATCAGACTAGTGAATTTTCACAACAATCCCCACAAGCAGGTACTGTTATCACCCCTGCTTCACAAGAGGACATGGGTCCAGCGAGTGTGGAGACAGTTCCAACTCAGGCATCCTGACTTCCAAGCTCAGACGCCAAGTCCAAGGGCCCCTCCTCTGAGAAACTCTTCTCGAAGACTCTTTATTTTCCAGGCATAATCTCGTTCTTCTCCCTGCTTTGTGAATCCAGATGGAAACGAACTGGACGAGGAACATTTGGCTGGGCGGTCCAAAGCGCGTCTCTTCCCTCTCCGATACTCAAATTCTTCATCTGTGAAGTAAGAACACCAATCACCTCCCAGAGCTGTTAAGAGGATGAAACAGGCTGGGCTCGGTGGCTCAGCCTGTCATCCCAGCACTTTGGGAGGCCAAGGCGAGTGGATTGCCTGAGCCCACGGGTTCGAGAGCCACCCAGGGAGCTTGTCGAGACCTTGTCTCCACAATAAAAATAACAAATAGCTGGGCATGGTAGCGTGCGCCTGTAGTTCTGGCTACTTGGAAGGCTGAGGCGGAAGGATCGCCGGAGCCCAGCAGGCCGACGCTGGGGTGGCTGTGAGTGTGCTGCTGCACTTCAGCCCTGGCAACGGAGTGAGACTCCAACTCAAAAAAAAAAAGATGAAACAAGAGCCCTTGAAACCACCAGTCAAATGAAAGCCCAAGGAGCATAACCTGCATTTTGAATGCCGGGCCTTCTCCCCCATCCTCTTGGTGTTCTTTTGAGACAGGGCTCACTGGAGTTCCCGGCCTCCCGTGATCCTCCCCCCTCGGCCTCCCAAGTAGCTGGGGCCACAGGCACACACCACTGTGCCAGCTCCCTTCCCCCATCTTGTCTTTCTCTTGCTAACAAAGCCCTTGCTGGTTTCCTCAGGACACGCAGGGTTGGGGATCTGGTGGTGAAGGCTCCCGGTCACTCCCCCCTAGCACCCGCAACTTGACTTTGGGTCAAAATGCTGGCCTGGACCAGTGGCTGGGTGCAGGGGAAGGGGGGTGAAGGAGACCCTGACCCCTACATGTTTCGAATCCTGGGGTGGTTGGTGGCTGGTGGTGGGCCTACTGAGTAAGAGAACAAGGAGGGGGCAGCCGGCGTGCCCTGCGTGGGTCCCTCTTTCTGTCGAAGCCTCGCCCCTCCTTGGGCGCTGGGCCAGGGACCTTGTGGGGGTCATTTCTGTCTCCTGACCCTTCCCTGACACACTGATGGACCGCAAGGCCGGCAGGCACTCGGCAGTCAGGGAGACGCCGCCAGCCCTTGGCACCGCTCACCTGCGTGGGGACGTCAAGATAACGCAGCCTTCCACAGGGCTGCCGCATGGGCTCAGTGCAGGGGACGGGCCCGGACAGTGTCCGTGGCTGTTGACAAAAAGGGTCACGATGATGTCGCCGAACGACCCCTGGATTCTGCGCAGCTCTTCGGGAAGCAAGGGGACACTCCGGCGGCCTCGGCCTGGCCTGCTCGCCTCCTCCTCTTTCTCCTTCCCCAGGACCTTGAAAACAAAGTGCCCCTTTCTTCAGGGACAGCGCCAGTGGCCCCAGGGCCCCCAGCCGGAATCCCCTCGAGAGACAAGGCCCTGCTGTGACCTTTCGCCTGTTGGCCTCTGGGTGAAGGACCATAGCCAAGCGGCCTTCACAGCCTTCTGTGGGGGAGAGTCCTTTGTCCGGCTGTCCTCCTTGCAGAAAGCACGCTGAGCGACAGCTTCTGTCCTCACACTGCGCTTGAGCTGGGCCGCCACCCATGTTTGCCAGCCCTTCATAATTTCTACAGTTCTTTTATGCCTGCGGTCTCATGAGGTCTTCAGAGAGCTTGTGTCTCCTGCCCAAGGTCACCCAGCTGGGGAGTGGCTGAGACAGGGCTGGCTCTTCAGCCTTCGGGTGCGCCAGCTCTCCTCTGTCAACTCCCCCCGGCAGAAAGGGCTTGGGGGCAGTTTGAAGGGATCATTTAGATTTGCCCCGTGTCTGTCCCCACTTCCTGACGTGGCAGGACTTCTAGATAAAGCCAGATAGCTTACTATTTGAACTCAGTAAGTGCCTTCTTTTGCCAGACGCTTGATGTAAATTATCACACTGGTTTTAAGTAGGCCGTCATAGGAAACCCTGGAGATGGGTGTTCCTACAGTCTCCAGAAGAAGAAATGAACGCCGAGAGGCCAAGGAATGTCCCCAGGGTCACTCAGATGCTGAGTGGGGAAGCAGGGATGTGCACCTCGATCTCCTCCACTTTCTGAAGCCCATTCTGTCTCTGCCACCTGTGTGCCCTGGACTGTGGTGGGCTCCTGCGTGCATGGCAACTCAGGACCCCTTGAATGCGGCCCGAGATTGCATAGTTTTTCCAAACAAGGTGCCCAAGGTTTTGGGGTTGAATTGGGCTTGGGGAGACCTTGGGCTTTGGAATCCCACAGGCCTGGGCACCGGTCCTGGCTCTGTGGTTCCATAGCTGTGAGCCTTGAGCAAACCATGGAACGCCATGCGCCAAATGGGAGAAGTGTTTGTCTGCTCGCAGGATGGGCAACCATGGATATAAACTGTGGATACAGGAACTAGCAGCACTGTGCCAAGACTGGGAGCACTGCCTGCACTCCCAGCTGCTTGGGAGGCTGAGGTAGGAGGATCGCTTGAGCCCAGGAGTTTGGACCCAACCCAGGGAACATTGTGAGACCCTGTCTCTCTATCTTTAAAAGGCATTATATTAACAAAAGAAGAAGACCAGCACAGTGGCTCAAGCCTATAGTCCCAGCACTTTGGGGGGCCAAGGCAAAAGGATTGTCCGAGTCCAGGGGTTCAAGACCAGCCCGGGCAACTTGGTGAGACCTCGTCTCTACAATAAATAAAAAAGTTAGTCGGGCATGGTGGTGTGCGCCTGTAGTTCCAGCTACCTGGAAGACTGAGGCAGAAGGATTGCCCGAGCACAAGTAGGTCAAGGTTGCGGTGGCTGTGAGTGTTTCCCTGCACTCCAGCCTGGGCAACAGAGTGAGACTCCAACTCAAAAAAAACCCTGAAAAACAAAAGAAGAACTAGTCGCCCTGTGGCCCTATGGCTGGGAGATCAGGAGAGAAAGCAGGGTGGGGCAGAAAGCAGCTTTCTTCTACTCATTCCCTCCACCTCTCCTTGTTCTATCGGCAACAGACAGAACAACAGCCCCACAGGCCTTCAGAACTGTCATGCTCAGAGGGTCATGGGGGCTTTATTCAGAGCCACAGACTCGCTGCCACTTGCTCAAGAACGTGAGTCCAAGGGAGGGTGCCAGCTCCTCTGTCATCTGCGGGCGGGAGCCTTCCCCCTGAAGGCCAGGACGAGCCTCATGATGAAAGCATGTGAAGACCAGTGCCTCGGACTCCCAGCAACGCGGCAGGCACAATCCAATTCAACAGACACATAATGGTCATTTATTCCTTTCTTTCCCTTTTTCTTTTTGTGAGTCAGGGTCTCACTCTGTGGCCCGGGCCAGCGTGCAGGGGCATGATCACGGCTCACCGCATCCTTGACCTCCCGGGCTCAACCGATCCTTCCACTTCAGCCTCTCCAGTAGCTGGGACTACAGGTGTGTGCCACCGTGCCTGGTTGATCTTTTAGGCAGTACCGGAGTAGGACTGAGGCCCCTGGTCCAGCGTGATGGTGTCATTTAGGAAGGTGGCTGTGTGAAGACTCAGAAGCGTCAGGAGACTCATGGGAGGATGAAGCTGGAGACCGGGAACACAGCTGAAACTAGGGAGCACCCAGGAGCCCAAATTCCAGGAGCTAGACAGGAAGCCGACGTCCCCTCCCAGCTTGCAGAACCAACCAACCAGACGACCCCTCGAACTTGGATTTCTAGTCTCCAGAACGCTGGACGCTGTTTCTGGTGCTTAAGTCCCCTAGCACACGAACACAGATGCAAGACAGATGCACTTGCCACCGCTTCGCCACGGGGGCTGTTTCAGAAGGCTGTGCAGACGAGTCAGACTCTCAGGAAAGCGTGTGCCGGGATTCTCCGTGTAAAGGACCAAGTTGCTTTCCCGTGGGTTGTTTCTAAGTTTCACCCACGGTCCAAGTTCAACGCAACTTTGGTTAAACCCCTCCTGATGTGCCAGGCACTGTGCTAGATGCACGCCTAAGGAAACTGGACCAGACTCCGGAGAAATCAGGGTGCCATACTTACCCCAAAGGAAAACCTTGGCCTTGGCATGAGGTCTTGCTGTTTTAAGCTCAGACATCCTTCGTCTTTGGCTCCCTCGCCGCCTTGGCATCCGGTAGGGCAAGCCCCTGTTCGTCCAGCTTCTCTGCCAGGTGACAGTGATGAGCCCAGTACAGAAGCTGCTGTGCAGAGGTCACGTCCTCTCCCAGTGGGTGCTGAGCCAAGTGTCTTGGTATTTGAATTGCTTCATCGACTGCTGCTTATCTCTCTGGGTTACAGCATGCTGCACTCATGAAGCCAGTGTCCCAGTGCGCTTGGGGTGGAGGAATATCCTGCTCATGACCACAGTCTGCCCTCCTGCCTCCAGTGGCTGGTTTCTAGGCAAGTCTGTGCACAGCTGTGGCACCTTTTTGCTTTGTGCTTCCGGGATCTGTCCCATCCCCCGACTCCATGGCCATCATCTGAAGTGTGTGTGTGTGTGTGTGTGTGTGTGTGTGTGTGTGTGTGTGTGTTGGGAAGACACAGATTAGCTTCCTCTTCTTAGGAATAGCTGGTAAGTCTACCCCTCAACAACAAAAAACCCAGACAACCCAATTAAAATAATGGGCAAAAGACCTGAATAAACATTTCTCCAAAGATACACAAATGGCCAGTAAGAACATGAAAAGATGTTCAACACCAGTGATCACCAGGGAAATGCAGATAAAAACCACAATGAGATACCACTTCACACCAATTAGGATGTTATTAT
Organism: Carlito syrichta; assembly: GCF_000164805.1. Lineage (NCBI taxonomy): Eukaryota > Metazoa > Chordata > Mammalia > Primates > Tarsiidae > Carlito > Carlito syrichta. Next base: position 83,828 of record NW_007114753.1, read on the forward strand.
TTAAAAAACAAAACAGGCCGGGCTTGGTGACTCAGCCTGTCATCCCGCGCCTTTGGGAGGCTGAGGTGAGTGGATTGCCTGAGCCCGCAGGTTCGAGACCCGCCTGGGC
>NW_007114753.1:84043-99084 GCF_000164805.1 Carlito syrichta
GCTGCAGTGGCTGGGAGCGGCCACTGCACTCCAGTCTGAGCGACAGAGTGAGACTCCAACTCAAAAAAACCAAACCAAACAGAAACAGAAACCCACAAGTGTTGATGACAAATCGGAACTCTTACGCATTGCTAGGGGAAATGTAAAATGGTGCAGCTGCTGTAGAAAACAACGTAGAAGCTCCTCAAAAAACTACACTTAGAATTACCATAGGGTCCAGAAATTCTACCTCTGGGCATACACCAAAAATAATCACAAGCAGAGTCTCAAACAGATACCTGTACACATGTGCTCATAGCAGCTTAGTCACAATAGCCAAAGGTGGAAGCAGCACAAGTGTCCGTCGATGGAGGGATGGACAGTTTCCTATAGACACACGGTGGGATGTTATTCAGTCTTAAAAGGGATGCAGTTCTCACTCCTGCTACGACGGATGGACCTTGAGGACATTGTGCCAAGTGAAAGAAACCAGACGCATGAACAACTTGTTGTGCGGTTCCACTCATAGAGTTACCTGGAGTAGTCACGTCGTAGAGACAGAGAGCAGAGTGGCGGTGGCCGAGGGCTCGAGGGGGAGGGGAGCGGATAGCTAGTGCTCCATGGGCACAAGGGTCTAGTGGGGGACGCCGATACGTTCTGAAGATGAAGAGCGCTAGTGGTTGCACAACAGTGAGAGTGTATTTAATTCCACCGAGCTGTGTGCTCAAAAACGGCTCTAGTGGTGGGCTTTGCAATGCATTTCACCACGGCAGAAGTGAAGAACGGCTCGTGGTCATAACTGCTGCTCGCGGAATGCTCGCCATGTCGCCCCAGCACTCACGGGTACCCGTCTTGTTTCAGAATGGGGCGACTGAGGGACGCCTCGGCCGTTCTTCAGGACAACGTGGCAGCAACAGGGGTGGGTTGAGCCGGCTCTGCCTGGCCCTAGGACATGGGCTCCAAAACCCCCCCGCCGGGCAGCCTCCCGGCTCAGTGTTGTGCCTTGGACACGGGCTGGACCACAGCAGGCACTGGCCTGTTCTCCGACCACTTCTGGAGTGAGGCGCAGACCCTGATGAGTCCCTGGAGCTCATCAGAGTATGGCCGGATCAACGTGGTCTGCAGAGGAGATACTCAAAGGAGGTGTCAAAGTGGAAAGCACGACAGGCAAATACAGGGAGCCCAGGGCTGGACTGAGACCGGGAAGAGGTGAGGGACCAGGAGGACCCCGCAGGGTGGCAGAGCTGGCTCACAAGGAATGTGTGACAGACTCGAGTGTCTGTGGCTCTTGGAAGAAGGAATACTGAAAATGACTTTGCTAAGTCAAGTTCAAAACGGGTTGATGTCCTATAGGACGATAAAAAAGTAAACTCCGGGGCTATTTTTCTACCAGACAAACGTCATTTGCAACTTAGCGATTTTCTTTAAGTTGGCAATCTAGAGTCTGGGTCTTAATCGATAACAGGTACTAAGACAGAGTGGCCATTCTGTCACATGGACTGGCCGGCAGGTGCCATCCAGATCCTTCCTTAGGATTCAGCACTGACCCCAGCTGCCTGGAACATCCACTGCTGACGTTGGTACACAGCTTACGGCTCTGTTCATCAGTGGCATGGCCTGAGACGGAAGAAAACTTCCTCCCCTGAGGTTCCTGGGCCTGGCTGGTCTTGAATAGATGATTCACAGGCTGGTCCTCTCGCCCCAACTTGAAACCATACTGACGGGCGCTCCTGTCCAGAGCTTTCCCACAGGTGGGTCAGCGCCTCCCTCAACCAGCCATGCCTTCCTCACCTCCTATCAGGTGTGTTTCACAGAACAACCTCAGGAAGCCCTTCACAGAGTCCACATTCAGGGGACTCAGTCGGCACAGGAGGGCTTTCTAAGCAACGCTCCAGGATAACTTGAAAGGGCACGAGGTCACCTTTTTGGCCTCACTTCCAGGATTTTAGACACTTTCTCTTAACAGAAGTTAGTAAAAATCTGTGGAACCAATAGGCAGGAGTGGGCGGAAAAGGCTCAGGGGCAACCCTCCCCCACACCTGGAAAAACAACCCTCGGTCGACTGACACAAGCATCGGCCTCCAGGCCCTGTGAGATGCTGGGAATTCAAAGGGATCATCCCAGGCAGAGGTGAGAAATTTGGCTGGACAGCAGTTGGTGTCTCAGATCAAATGAGATTTCCCGCCTCCAGGAAGGAGCCAGAGAAAGCACAAGAAAGGAAGAGTGTGCCGAGATCCTGGTGGGGGTGGGGTGGGGTGGGGGAGGGGGCGTTTGTTTTTTGTTGGTAGAAAAGCAGTCCGATTGAATAAGACAGCGATGCCAGGTGCAAAGCCAGCGCCCCTTGGCTGAGGGCAAGGCCAGCGCCCCTCTGCTGGTTGCAGAACCAGCGTCCTCCCTGCTGGGGGCAAGCCACTGCCCTCTCTCAGAGCCCCTCGCCCCCAGGAGAGCCCAGCAAAGTTCTGAGAATCGGAAGAACCCGGGTTCGGCCACACCTCTTCCTTTTAGAGGCAAAAATCAGGCTCTGGAAGATGCACCTGAAAATAGACCTTTCCTGAAACATTCATCCCCGAACCAGAATGTCACGAAAGCTTGAAATATGAAATAGGCTCCCTTGAAGTATTTGGTGGTGATTATTCTTAAAATTCCCCCACAAAAGGCGCTTTTCAATTACAGGAGAGCAAGGAAGATCTGTAGAGATGGGGCCAGATAATTTATTCATTGGGGTAAGAACTAGTTTAAAGTTTTAGGTACTGACCTAAGGTATTCTGGAGAAGAAGCATGGGTATTAAGTGGGGGGAAGGGAGGGGCGGGGTGTTAAGCCTAGAGCCATTACAGAAAAATACCTGAAAAGCAGAGGCTCACATGAGATGTAATTACCCCCAGGAGCCATTACCAATCACCCCACCCAGTCATTGTTAAGAAGGCATGCACCCCAGGCTTGAGAACTCCTGTCCTTGGAGCCAGCAGACCATGGGGAGGGCGACGGGCTTCTGTCTGCGAACCGAGCTGCATTTGGAGGCCAGCTCCAGACTTGCTCTGCAGCAGGGGATTCCCGCTCCAAACAGACTTGCTTCCCATCAGCACCACGATCACCGGCAGACTAACCGGTTGGCAAGGCAGCCGTTTCTAGCAGCCTACCTGTTCCATCTGGCTTGACCTCCTCCTGTTTTTCTTGCCAGATCATTTTGCCCCAGTGACAGCAAGGGGTAAGGGTGTAGGGTGGTATCCTTGGGGGCTTTGCATGGTATTGGCAGCCTACGTTAAAATGTGAGGCTCAGGACCGCCTTCTTCTGAGGGCTCTCGGGCTCCTTTCTTGCCTCTGCAGGGAGGCCTTGGGACTTCACTCCAGGACGTCCTCGCTCCAGGCTGGTTCCCAGCTTCGAATTTCAGATCTCCCCGGAGGTCATGATTTCCCAGAGGCCCACGTTCTCTCCTGCTAGAGGAAAGTCTGGAGTGGTAGATTTGAAAAGCGGCCCCTCCCCACAACCCCTCAGGGCCAGAGAAAATAAAACCAACCCCAAACGCTTGAAGTGGTTATGGCCCTAATCATTCCCAACGGCCATGGGGTTTTGTTCTCTGATCCTTTATGGCTGATAACGTTAATTGCTGCTCTCATCCACAGGTGTGCTCTCTGGAAGGTTTGGAAAGGGGAAAGAATGCAGGTAAGTCACGGGGGCTTGCTCCCAGGAACTCTGTTGAGGTGCAGAGAGGCCTAGGAGGGGGCACCCCCCAAGCAGAAGCACAGGATGGCGGGGAAGGGCCTCCGTGAGAGAACACCGCCACTCAGAGCTCGGGAGGGGCCGGGCCGGAGCAGGAGGAACCGGCCTGGCTCCCCGTCCCTGTGGGGGCGGAAGAGCCAGTCTTGCCCGGACTGGAGTTGTGTGCGGCAGGCGGGACCTCTCGGCCTCCACTTCCTGTCCCCCTGGAAATAGGGTTTCTGACCATCATAGATCGCCCTCGCAATGGGCTTGTACGCCAGACTGTTCCTTTTTTTTGAATCAGGGTCGCACTCTGTCGCCCAGGCTGGAGTGCAGTGGCACCATCCCAGCTCGCCTCAGCCTCGACCTTCTGGGCTCAGGGGATCCTTCTGCCTCAGCCTCTTGAGTAGCTGGGACTACAGGCATGCGCCACCACACCTAGCTAATTTTTTTTTCTTTTTTGTAGAGACTAGATCTTGCTATTTTGCCCAAGCTGGTCTCCAACTCCTGGGCTGAAGCAGTCCTCCTTCCTCAGCCTCCCAAGGGTCTGCGATTACAGGCATGAGCCCCTGCGCCCAGCTCCGACTGGGGTCTTAGTAGAATTCCAGACTCTCTCGGGCAGAGTGACCAACTTGTCCTGGTTGGCTGGTAGCATTCCAGGTTTTACCACTGAAAGTCCCTGGAACCCCCTTGGTCCTGGGTAAGAGGGCCGCTTGCTCACCCTGCGGCTGGGTACCCCCATTCCACCCCCCACCTCAGGAAGGAGCTGCAGAAGATATCTGTCACAGAGGAAGCTGACAGGAGCCCAAAGTTACCCTCACACTACCCAGAGCAGGTGGAACTGGGCATTTCATCACAGGACCCAGCCGTGGCTCCGTTTAAAAAGACAGGGCAAGAGGAAAACAATCCCATGTTGGTTTTGGAGGCCAGGCGCTCAGTTTCTAGTCTTCAACACACACAGACCACCCAGGCCTGCACGGGGTGGCTGCGCTTGTGTTTTTCAACCCCTGCCAGGCACCACTGGGCAGTAAACACAATACCTGTTCCTTAGCCCCAGAGGACCAGCCATGGCGGCAGGCGCCTGCCTTATGAGAACACAGTTGATTTTAAAACAATTCCAGGAGATGAATACAATGGCCCCATTTTTCAACTGGAAGCCCAAGCACAGGGAGGCTCACACACTCACCCAAGTAGCAAGTGGCACAGCCACAGGTCAAGAGCGAGACTCCCAGATGGAGGGCAGCGGAAAAGCACGTGGGTGGTGTCTGTGCCCTGGAACTAGGGTCCCCGCCTGCACGGAGGCCTGGCTGGGGGTGGGGCGCAGCCGGTGCACTTATCTCACAAGTCCTCATACAGCACTTACCCTCCTGGGCCCTGTCCTGAGTGTGTGAACCTTCCTCTGATCCTCACCAACACCCTTTAGGGTAGACACTCTTGCCATAAAGCCAGGGTTTCCCACCCGGAGGTGATCTTGCCCCCCCCAGGAAAATTGGACAAGGTCTAGAGAGGTTCTGGATGGTCCCAGCGGTTGGGCGAGAAGGCGGTCCTGGCATCTGGGAACGCTGCTGATGTCCTTCAGTGCATAGGACAGCCCTACCACAAAGGGTCACCCAGCCCCGAAGCCAACAACGCAGGTGCTGAGAGACTCCGCTGTCCTGGGTCCCTGGGAGGGGAGCCTGAAAACAGCGGTCTCTGCCCCCCTCCCCCTCCAAATGAGGCGGGAGCAGCTTTTCTATGGGCTAGCTTCTTGCTGTCTTTTCTAGGGCTCACCCCAGAGTTTGGATCTTCTTCCCAGGCGCCATGCACGTAGCTTTCTCCTCTGGCCACGCCACCCAGCTTTGTTCTGGTTTGTTAAGACAGTGAACTGGATTTTACAGTGATCGCCCTTGAAAGCCCCGCAAATGGCATTCACAGCCATGAGTGGGGCAGGGGCTGCCAGATCCGTGAGGTGAACTTCACAGGGTGACTCACAGGCAGGTGCCCTCCAGGACCCGTCCGGCTGCTTGCTTGCCCGAGGCTCTGCCAGACTGCAGAGAGGTCGGCCAGGGATGAAACGGGAGTTCCAGAGGGCGTGAGGTGGCTCCTGGGGAACGCCCCCAAGCTCGTGCAGGCTGGCTCTCCGTGGCAGGCCAGCACCTGCTCCGAGTGGGGTAACAGGGCCATGCAGGGACCCCGGGCCCCATCCTTCACTTCACCGTGAGCTGCTACTTCTCCTTCCTGAGGAGTTGAACCAGCTGGGGTCAAAATGGGAGCGCTCCCCTCAGGGGCCTGCAAGCTTAGCCGTGGAGGTCTGGAAGGGGTTTTAGAGGGCATGCCATCCCTCCTCGCTGCCCGTGGGGCCCTCCCTAAGACTGGCTACATAACTGGACCTAGTGGGGCCTAGTGCAAGATGAACATGCGGGCCTCCGTGCTCGAAGACTATTAAGAATTTCAAGACGGCCACATCAGGGCAGAAACCAGGCCCTCGGCCCCAGGGCTTGAGGCTGTGTGCAGCCTTGCTCCCATGTGGCCTGTGGCCGTTGTCCAGCTTCACCGGAGACGGTCTTGGTTTACCACTGTTATCCCAATGAGATCGTTAAGAAATCCCCTTCCACTCTCAGTACTGCTCTGGGTTGGACAACAAATTATATGGCAACCTTATAATGACATGGCAATCTTCTAGGTAATCTTTCTCTCATCCTATTTATGTTGTCATGTCACACAAAGTCTAGCCATTGCATCACTTGATTTTGAGGACCAAGTGATAACCATTTTTGTTGACCGCCATGGTTTATTGAGCACATGTTCATAAGCTAATCTCACTCTATCCTTGCAGGGATATCTGCAGAACAGGGAGCATATATTTGCAGTTGAAATAAGTGGGGCTTAGAGAGGGTAAATGGTCTTTTCAAAGGCACTCAAGTGGCTGGTGAGTAGCAGATCTAGGACCTGCACCAGGAGAGTATAGGGGAACCAGTTGTCCCAGTTTGCCTGGGAGTGAGGGGACTCTCTGGCATGGGACTGGTAGTTTTCAAACTAGGGAAATCCTGGGCAGACCTAGACAAACCAGTCCTTCGATTCGATGTCCACCATATAATGCAGGCTTCATGGGTGTTTTTGAATGGTCACTTTCTGTTAAACATTTTATGACTGTCCCTTCTGAGGTTGGACTTCCCCTTCCTACCAAAGAGGACTTTGCCATGACTGGTGGATGTGGGTGTAAAGGCAAGATGTGTAAATCAAGAGCGATTCCTGGATGACATTTTCTTGTATATTCGCTACACTTTTGACTATGTAGATGTCAGTGTATAAACCACATGTTTGAAATCTTGCTTGGTAATGGTTTTTCTTTTGTAGCAGAAGTCAGCAAACATTTCCATTAAAGGTCCAGACAGTAAGCATTTTTCCTTTGCAGGCCATATGGTCTCTGTTGCAGCTATACAGCTCTACTGTTGTAGTTAAAAAAAAAAAAAAAAAAAGATACGTAAGCAGATGAACGTAACTGTGTTCCAGTAAAACTTTATTTCTAAAAACAGGCAGCAGGCCAGATTTGGCTGGCAGCCCATAGTTTGCCAGTCCTTGATCTGTAACATAAACGCCTTTTCATGCTGTTAAAGGATAATTTTCAAAAAGGTAAAATTGTCACAGTCGTGCAATTAAAAAATGGCCACGTGTCAGCAGTTTTATTCAGCTCATTAGTTAACAAGGGAAGCCCAGGGAGATGTTGCCACCTGTTCAAAGGAAAACCTGAAGAACAGATACGTCAATAGTGTCTCAGTCTGTCTGTGTTGCTAGGACAAAAATGTGTGAGACCAAGGAATTTAGAAGGAACAGAAATGTATTTTCTCTTGAGGAGTCTGAGCCCCTCGCGCGTGAGGGCCTGGTCTCTGCTTCCGGGACGGCTTCCTGTTGCTCTGTCCTCCCCGGAGGGCAGGACCGCTGTGTCCCCACCTGGGAAGGCAGGAGGGCAAGGGAGCCACTGCTGCCTGAAGCCTCTTTTATAAGGGCCTCGATTTCATGCCCGAGAAACCCCCATGACCTGATCACCTCTCCAAGGGTCTTTCCAATATGCGAATGCGAGCATACCGGCCATTACTTTTTGACACCCGCATTTTGGTGGGGACACATGAACACCATAGCACATAGGCAATCCGAGATGCTGAAAAGGATTTGTTAATCGGTCCGTTGACTGGGTTACTATATCTCTGTGGCCTTAGCGTGTCCTATTTGGAATGATCTTTTCTGCAGGGTGAACAACGCTCAGGAAAAGACCCATTTGCTTTTCTATGAATAAACAGGGTTGGTTTGCGTCACTATCGCTTTCCTACAACTTAGAGAGTTGCAAGATCGCCTCATCAAAGTCAAAGAAAGGGGAGACGCCCAGAATCAGTTGATCCCAAAGGGTCTGCTAGACACTGTCCTGTCCCGCACCCCACCCAAAGGACGTTCCACACTCCCATGCTCATCTCGAAGCTTTCACCGGCGTCCCTGATGCACAGTGGCGTTCTGGCCCGTGATTTTTTAATGGCCATCATCCTGGGCTGCTCTTCATTTCTCAATACGTGGCTAAACAAAGCTACACTGGGCAGGCCCATGGACACAGACACATTCGAGCACATTTTTTCCCTTCTTGGATCCCTAGAACTGTGATGACTGTACTGAGCTTAAGGATATATTTACTTCCAAGACGTTAACGACGTATTACTCAATGACTCACTCTCTGTGTGTGAGAGTGCCCCTTTTCCCACATCTTTGCTAGGACTGATGCACGGAGACTTGACATTCTTTTTCACTTTAGTGGATCTGAAGAGGAAACAAACTCTTGTTTCAAAACATTTTTTTAAACCAGGCTTTTTCTCTCTACATTCTCTCTCTGCATGGTGTCCAGTTCTAAGCTGGAACCTAGCAGCTGCTCTTGATTCATCCTCTTCCTTATCACTTCATCGCAACCTTCAAGAAGGTTCAGCTCCTCTTCTGAGACATGCTCCAGCCTGCCTGCTTCTCTGCTCCCCAGGGCCACCATCCGCTGTGGTGGAAGCCACTGTCCTCTGTCATCAGACCCCTAGTGCGGTTTCCTCATTTCTATTCTTGTCCCTTCACCACCCGACATGAGAGTCACCTTCACGTAGATAAGTCAGATGACATCACTTCTCACCACTGACATCTCCATTCTGTGCCCCCTGCTCCACCTGGCTCCTGCCAGCCCTCTGGCTTCATCTGCACCCCTTCCCACTGAACCCTGCCACACCTTATAGGCTGTGTGCAGTTCCTCCGTGTGCCCAAATGGATCGCCACCTTCAAGACCATCTTAGTTTGGGCTGCTCTAACAAAAATGCCATCAATGGAGTGTCTTAAACACTAAACATTTATTCTCACAGTTCTGGAGGCTGGAAGTCCAATATCAAGCCACTGACAGATCTGGTGTCTGGTGGGCATCCTCCCCTGGACTGTAGACAGCTGCTGTCTTGCAGCCTCACATAGCTGGGAAAGAGATACTCTTTCCTGTGTCTCTCTTCTTCTGAGGACACCGGTCTCATTCATGAGTGCTCCGTCCGTGTGTCCCAATTACCTCTCAAAGGCCCCGCCTCCAAATGCTATCATGTCAGGGGCTAGGCTTCAACACGTGAATTCTGAGGGGACACAGCACCCAGTCCACAGCAGAGACCATGCTTCCATTGGCCCCGCCTGGAGCAAGCTCCACGGCTCTTCGCGCGACTGGCTCCTCCTCATCGGGTTTGAGCTCCAGCACAGGCTCTTTCCCCCCAGACCCTTGACCTCCCACTGCCCAGTTTCTTTCCACCGCTGAATCCTAATTCATTTTCTTCATGGTATTCTTCACGTTGTATTTACTTTACTTGCTTGCCTGCATGCCACCTGCCTTTCCTACGTAGAATGTCAGCTTTCTAAGAGCAGGGATCTTGGTTGTCCTGATGGTGACTTTCTTCCCAATAGCCCAAAGCGAAGACCCAACAACTGTGGGAGGATGGACGGATGACGGATGGACCGAGTAAAATCTTTCTTCTGTCCCCACTTTGGTATCTTAGTCTTACGGTTTTTCTACTTCTTTTGGTCTTTGTCCACTCTTTCAACAATGTTTATCGAGTATCTTCTCTGTGGCAGACACAGCCCAGGCTCTGGGGACATAGCAATGACAAACAGGCAAAACTCCAGCTTCTACGGCATTTACCTTACAGAGCTGCATTTGCTTCTGGACCAGCGGTAGCGCTTCCCAGGAGTCTTCTGCACGGGGCTTGTCCTCTTCCTTCTTCCCCCTCTGTCTCCGCTTGTTTCCTCTCCCGCCTCCCTCTACCTCCACCTTCTGTCCCAGAGGCAGGCCCCCTGCACCCCTGCACCCCTCTGAGAACCCAACCGTCTTCTCTGCACCTTTCTTCCTGCACTCGTGGTTCACTTCTGGCTGCATTTTCCTTGACTATTCTCACTCCAGCCGCTCCCTGGGTTCCATCTTCTTTCGCCAGTTTCTGTCGGAGCCCCTTTCTGTCTCTCCTGCTTTCATAACCCAAGGTAATGTCTCAGTCTCCTGGGAAACTCTTACTTGCTAACTTCATTTTCTCCTTCCTTCCGGTCAACCAGCTAGGCTTGCCTCCTGCCCACGTAGGCACAAGTAACTCCTCTCCCCAGAAGTCTTTTGGAATCTGTCTGCCACTGAGATGGAATGCTGATTACTCCGGCCAGCAACATGTCTTACCTGGACAGTGTCCCCAGCTTCGCAAGCTACAACTTGATCACACGTGTGACTCTTCCCAGTGCCAGAAAAGGAAAGCTGAAACCATGTTTTCTGAGCCCTAAATCAAGAAACGTGACTGATAAAAACATTTTTTTCCAGATTTTTCAGTTTTTTTGCCATGAAAATTATTACACTGTTATACAAATGGTAAATGACCCACCAGTCATTTTTCCTGTTGTTTGTTGTATATTGAAGGACTCATTTTTACTTAAGTAGGAATAGCACATGAAACCTGGGATGTTTTGGCAAGTTTGGGAAGAGGAATCACCAGAGAGGACAGCCTGGTGTTTCTGGGAATGGCAGAGCCAAGTGGTCAGAGTTTGGGGAAAATTGAATAAGTATGCCATCTTCTAGGGAGCCCCATCTGACCCATGTCAGCTATCTATTGCTGCAAGACAATATTTCCTCAAATATGACAATTCAAAACGGTAGGCCTTTGCTGCCTCAGAGCTTTTGTAGGTCAAGAGTTTGAGCACAGTTCACTGGAGTCCTCTGCTCAGGGTATCCCCAGGCTGCAGTTGCAGTGTCAGCTGGGGCTATAGCCTCATCTGAGGCTCGACTGGCGAAGGATCTGCTTCAAAGCTCACGTGTTTCTCGGCTGTATTCAGTTCCTTGCAGGCTGCTGGGCTGAAGGTGTCAGTTTGCTTGCCAGCTGTTGGCTGGAGGCTGCCCTCAGCTCTTTGTTGTGTGGCCCTCTCTGGATGGTGGCTCATAACTGGCAGCTGGCGTCTTTGAAGCTAGCTGGGAAGAGGCAGTCTCACCACAAGATGGGCGTTGTGTGCTCATGTAACGCAGTCATGTCCCCACGATCACACATGTCTCTTCACCTTTGCTGCACTCGACAGACGTGCTTCACAGGGGATTCCTGGTCCCCTTCAAGGGGCGGAGACCCACAGGGCGTGGATGCCGAGAGGTGGGGCTGCAGTGCCCCCCCATCTTGAGCTGAACTCCTTGCTCCTCCCCTGTGCTTGGAGTGTCCTCCGCCATGACATCCCCATGCTTCACTGCGAGGCTGCTTGCTGTCCTTGCTGGTCTCCCTCACTAGACTGTGGCTCCCCTGGTGGCCGGCGGTCTCCACCCCCCCCAAATCATTCTATTGCCTGGAAAAGTCTCTGACACCTGTTAGGTGCACGCATGCTTATGGGAAGAAGAAACCAGGGATCTCAAACTCAGGGGCTGGGCTCTTCCCGCCCTCCTGCCAAAGGTGCTGCTCTTCTCTCACCGTCTGGGAGGGCCTGAGCCTCCCCCGTGCTGGGTGCACAGTCTCGTTGACACCCCTCCCTCCCATCCTGCGGCACCCTGGCTGTGGGAGACGGTGTTCAAAATGGAGCAACCCCCCTTTCACTGAGCGCTCCTCTCACGAAGTGACCCCCACACGGGGGGTGGGTATATATGCTCGAAACTCAGTGCCTGCTTCAAAGCTCACCAGGTTAGCTGTAGGTGCTTGGGACTCTGTGATGGCCAGAAACACAGGCAGCTGTGACATCATGTAAGATTAGAAGCTGTGAGGCACCGTGGTTTAAAACTCTGGCTTGGAATCAGACAGATCTGGGTTTCTGTCCTGGCTCTGCCGCCTGCTGGCTCTGCACCCCTGGACGGGTCCCTTCCCTCCATCTGTAGCTGTCTGTCTCATCTCCAAAACGAGGATGATGCTAATGGTAGTAGGTCCTCAGCTGTTGTGTGCACCCCCTTCCTGGGAGAGCCCACGTAGACCCTTCGGCATGGTGTCAGACCAGAGGGGAGCCCCATTAAACGTGAGCTCTTGTTAGTGTCCCCAACCCCGGGGCCTGCTGGGATACAGGGTCCTTTTCAGGAGTCTCTGTTCGCGGAGATGGGTCTCCTCTCCCCCCAACTCACCGTGCAGAATGCAGTACCCCTAAGGCTGGGAGGCTGAGCCATGGCCCACCATCCACAGCCCACCCCCCAGGGGTCTGCTTGGGCTCTGGAGAGAGTGGACCAGAACACTGACTGCACTCCAGGCCGAAAGCTCGCCCAGAGCGCCGCCGGCACACCTCCCCGACTTGAACCTCCCTCTACTAGTATCCCGGTTCTTAACAATAGTTTTTAAAAAAGTAAAGTTCCGTTAAATTTTAAAAGAGGCCTTTTTGCTGCTTCCTATTGCCCTGTCTGAATTATTGAAAAGCATAAAGTAGGGTACATTTGGGGAGGCTTTACGTTCAAAGTTTTTAGCAAAGTCCAGGTTTAAGAAGTGCTGTCAAGTAGAAATCCTGCAAGCCGGGCTCGGGGGCTCAGCCTGTCATCCCGTGCCTTTGGGAGGCTGAGGTGAGTGGATTGCCTGAGCCCGTGGGTTCGAGACCCACCTGGGCAACTTGGTGAGCCCTCATCTCTATAATAAATCAAAAAAAATTAGCCAGGTATGGTAGCACGCGCCTGTAGTTCCGGCTACTCGGAAGGCTGAGGCGGAAGGATCACCGGAGCCCAGCAGGTCGAGGCTGCGGTGGCCGGGAGCGGCCACTGCACTCCAGTCTGGGCGACAGAGTGAGACTCCAACTCAAAAAAAGAAAAAAAGAAATACTGCAGGCCCACCTCAGTGAATGGCTCTGTCTCTTCATAGGATCCATCACTTGTATTGGGACAGTCCTGCTAAAATGTCTGAGAAGCTTGTTCTCTTGAGCAGATTAAACATCTTTTCAATTTTATTTTGTGGTCTTTATTGATTTAGCTCATTCTTTCTCCATATGCATCTGTCAGCCCAACCCCAGTTGGTCTTACCACAAATTCCAAACCAGAAGATCAGCAAACCACACACCTGGGCCGCTCTCGGCTGCTAGGAGCCATGGAGCCTCTAGGCTCAAGGTCCTGGCACGCTCAGGACTGTTCCCCTCCCCCCCCCCCCCCCCACTTCCCCGTGTTGCTCAGACCCAATGCTGGGCCCCTTGCTTTTGGCTGACACTCCCGCCTCCCCGTCATTTGAGAGAATCCTGGTTTATCAGGCCATCCTCCCTAACATCTCGCCTTCACACTGACATAGTTACCTAAATCTGCTTTCCTCCAGCCTCAGAGGCACATCCTGCCTCTAAACTCTGAACCAATCCCTGCCCACCTGCGGAGGGTCCTCAGGCATCATATAAACACGCAAGGCTTTTACTCTCTTAAAATATCAATAGCCTAAACCCCTGAGCCCCAAGCCCCCTCTCCAGCCCGGGGCCCTCTCCCCCTGCAAGCCTTCCCTGCCAAGCTTTTTGAAAGACTTGTCCCCAGCAAGGGAGGCTGTTTCATCACCTCCCATCCTCCTATCCATCAATGGCATGCTGGCTGCTGGACCCACCATTTCCCCTCACACTTGCCAATGGGACAAAACACGTGTTTGTTGTGAACTCCCCAAAGAGCTGTTTAGCCCTTATCTGGCCACATTTCCCCCGCAGGCTTTGACTGTCACCCTCTCCTTAAGAAGCGTCCTCTCCTTTGGCTCTTGGGTCACTCTCTCTTCAGGATTTCTTCTGCCCCTTAACGCTTGTCTTCTGAGACTTCGCGCTTGGCCAGTTTCCTGTCTTACGCACATCCCCGAGTGATACAGCCGATCCAGAGCTCTGGCGGCCTCGCACTCGAGTCCACAAGATCCCAGGATGGTCCCCGAATCTCGCCTCAGCCTTGCCCGCTGGCCCCACCTCCTGACTCTTACCTGGCTTTTGATCTGTTTTCTACTGTTATTGTCAGGCATCTTGTGTGGTAACCCAGCCATCATCGCCTCTGGGGCCTGTGCCGCGTGGGAATGTCAGATCCTCTGGATGGACCGGGCTGGGTGCTGTGGGGATCCTTCCATCCCTGTGCTCCATGAGGCTGAGCCCAGGGTTTCCTGGGGAACGTTCTGAGGTGAGCTCCCGGGGAACTTGCCTGGCTGTCCTGTCTGGCTTGTGGCCCCCAGTGGCCGCCACGCCCCCTCGCCTCTGACCACTGGCTTGGGAGATCCTGCTGCAGGCCTTCTCCCCCCACCTCCCGCCCCCCCAGCCGGGGATGGCTCTGTTCTTCATCGGCTGTTTGGTTGCGGACGTGTGGCTGCGACACTCCAAGTCTCAGTTTCTCTGGACGAAAACAAGGAGGGTGGCTTTCAAGGATAGGATGGTGGGAGGACTGCATGGACCTCAGCAGTCCCGTCCGTCCCCTGTGGAAGCACAGCGGGGAAGCAGCTGCTTGTAGGGTTAAGTCCGGGGCTTCCACTGGGCTCTTCGCCCCAGGGTGGCCCTGCGTGGGGGAATGGACACTCCCACTGCACAGACGGGGAGGCCGAGGCTGAGGGAAGCCCGGGTGTGCCTCCCTCCTCTCCCGCGTGCTGTCTGGTGCACAGCGGAGACGGGAGGTGTCACCCCCGGCCGAGGGGCGCGGCGTCGGTCCTTCCTCCCTTCAGGCTGCCATCCTCTGGTGCGAGGAAGCCGTGGTTGTTGACCAGGTCCAAGACCGCCCTGCGCACCTGTGTGGGTCCGAACTCTTTGCAAAGGACGCGATCCAAGTGCAGTCTGGAGTCCGCAGAAAGTGGAGAAATCCGTGCTGCTGGAGGTCAGGGGAGGTCCGGGTGGATGTGGCCCAGCGCTGGGGGCTCGAGGCTGAGGGGCCCTTTGCCGGCGCGCCCTCCCTCGCCCGGCCCCTCTCCCTCCCCTCCCTCCTGTCCCTCTTCAGCCCTC
>NW_007114753.1:99104-101412 GCF_000164805.1 Carlito syrichta
CCCTCCCCTTCTTCCTCTCCCTCCTCCTCCCCTTCCTCTTCTCTCTCCCGCCCCTTGCTGTTCTGCCTTGACACCATCCTCTCTCGGTGGTGGCAGAAGCCGTGGCAACACTCTGCCTTCTGGATCTTTCCCACAAAAGCTCCTGGGAGGTCTCCACGGTCCTCTTGGATCACGTGCCTGCGGGGCGTAGGTGGGCCTGAGTTCATCCTAGAATGAAAGGCTGTCTTTTGTTTTGAGTCAGAGGCTCACTCTGTCGCCCAGGCTGGAGTGCAGGGGCACGCTCCTGGCCACCGCAGCCTCGACCTGCTGGGCTCCGGCGAGCCTTCCACCTCAGACTTCCAAGTAACTGGAACCACAGGCGCGCGCCACCACGCCCGGCTAATTTTTTATTTATTGTAGAGACCAGGACTCACCGAGTTGCCCAGGTCAGTCAATTATCTATCTATTTTTTTTTTTTTTGAGTTGGAATCTCACTCTGTCTCCCAGACTGGAGTACAGCGGCCGCTCCCGGCCACCGCAACCTCGACCTGCTGGGCTCCAGCGAGCCTTCCGCCTCAGCCTTCCAAGTAGCTGGAACTACAGGCGCGTGCCACCACACCCGGCTAATTTTTTGATTTATTGTAGAGATGAGGTCTCGCCAAGTTGCCCAGGCGGGTCTCAAACCCGCTGGCTCAGGCAGTCCACTCACCTCGGCCTCCCAAAGCACTGGGATTACAGGCTAAGCCACTGAGCCCAGCTATCTATCTATTTCTTAAATCTATCTATCTATCATCTATCTAATCCACCTATCATCTGTCTATATCTATAATCTATCTGTCATTTATCTTTTTGAATATAGATGAGGATAAATCTAAAACTATGAAAAAAGTCTTTATCCACTTATGCCCTGAAATAATCTCACATTCCACCAGTAGCTGCATTCCACTCTGGGAAACACTGACCAAATCCACCCTTGTCTGTGATGGAAATGGGGCCCAGCCAGGCTAAGCCATCGACGCACAAGCAAGCGGAAATTGTCAGAGAGGAGACAAGAAGTAACGAGTGCGTTTCTTAAGAAATTCCAGCTTTTCACCTGCTTATTTCAATTCCCCAAATAAACACGGTACAGTTACTCTGTCCCCTACCAGCTATGTGGCCTTAGGCAAGTTAGCCTCACTGTGCCCCTGTGTTCCCACCTGTAAAATCTTTATCCATTTATTTAGGGATAACAGTAGTATCTACCTCATAGACTTGTTATAAGGATTAAATGGACTCGCATTTATGCATCACTCAGGACAGTTCTGATACATAGTAAGCATTGCATGTTTTGTTAAATAAACAAGGCATGACTGTAGTAACAGGAAACATAATCTTGTAGTCCATATTCTAAATTCCCAGGGGGAGGAATTTGGATTGTTTTGGTTTGGGTCAGAAGTCTGCTCCTGAACCATCCAGCTGTGGTGGTGGTGTGGGGGAGGGGGGTCATATGATTGGTAAATGGCCCTGCCTACTGTAACCACATAAAAAGGTCTGGGCAGAAGCAGGAGAGGGGGAGGGGGAGTGATGGGTCGAGGGCTCTGCTCATCCAGGCTCTGCAGGGCTCCAGCGGGGTTGGGGGAACTCTCTCCCGACCCATGTTTGACTCAAAGCCCTGTCTTCCAGGAAGCCTCCCTTGGAAGCGGGCTCCGCTCAGGGCCATCCAGAGGACAAGGGTTCACATGTTGCCTAACTCGTTTCTGCAGCAAGGGTTAACAAGGACATGTTCTGCTTCTCCCCACAGAGCGTGTGGACTGGGAACATGGAAGACCCATTCTCTCCTCTTTCGTCAGCCCCGGGTGCCCCGGTCAGACCAGTCGGTGTCAAACGGGTGAGTCGCCGTGAAATGAACAAGTCCACCATCACGTACTTGTCCTTGAGCTTCCTTTTGGCCAAGGCGTAGCTGAAAAGGCCACAGGTAAAACAATTAGGAAGACATCACTTTACACAGAATTTACACAGAAGAATTTCAGAAATGCTCGCTTTATTTCTGATGAATCTTCTAAGTGTCTCTGCAGCCTAGATAGTCTGTCAAGTTAATAACGCCAAACACAACTGGAAAAGTTCTAAGGGGGTTCGTTTCAAGAAACCACGAGACAAGTCTTTTTTTCTGAAAAGAAAAAGCATCCTTGTTTTGCTGCATATGTTTGTGAGCAGACCTGTCCCCACAGAGGCCATTTTGAAAGCGGAGATGCTGGGCTCGGTGGCTCAGCCTGTCATCCCGCGCCTTGAGAGGCTGAGGTGAGTGGATTGCCTGAGCCCGCGGGTTCAAGACCCACCTGGGCAACTTGGC
>NW_007114753.1:101432-144146 GCF_000164805.1 Carlito syrichta
CCTCTGCACTCCAGTCTGGGCGATGGAGTGAGACTCCAACTCAAAAAAAAAAAAAGAAGGGTGAGAAGAACGTTTAAAAGCCCTCTTCAGATTTTAAAGCCCTTACAAAGTTAGGTGGACCTATGAACATATGGGTGACAGGCACATCCTTTTTATGATATCCTTGAAGCAAACTTAAAAAAAAATAGACAGGCTCTCGCTGTTTTGCTCAGGCTGGTTTTGAACTCCTGGCCTCAAGCAATCCTCCCGCCTTGGCCTCCCAAAGTGCTGGGATTCCTGGCGTGAGCCACTAACACCCGGCCACTGGAAGCAGACTGTTTACTAGTCGATCTTGGATTAGGCTGACTTGGTTTACCTTTGGGTGTGGGCGTACTGAGTGCATTTCTTAAGAAAATGTTGTTATAACCACATCTCCTCGCTAATGAATCCTGGCCTCTCTTCTGCGAGTTTCTCTGCTATTGGGATCTGTCCATCTTCTGGTGGACGCACAGGATACCTGCCAAGAGAGGGAAGGCTGAGAGAAGTCATTGTGATTCCGAGCAACTCACTTCCAAACTCCTTTGCGTCCGGTGCCAGCCTTGGCAAAACGCTGTTCTCTGAACAAATGCTGCTTAAAACTCGGAAGGCAGCTGCGTGGGAGCGAAGTCCAGGGTGGAAGAAAGGGACAATGGGCCCCTGCTGGCTTCCTGCCCAATGTTTGATCAGCCAGAGCCTGGATTCTCCATCCCTCCTGCGAGCAGGCAGATGAAAGCCAGTGTCGGCAAGCATCCTGTTTGTGCCGAAGGCTGTTTACTCACTGGATGGCACTGCGGAGAGCCTCGCCCAAGCCCCCAGCGACGGCGGATCTGGAACTGCTCAGTAGGGACCGCATGGACAGTCCCACGGCATCTGCAAGGCCCCCCTGCCGAGGCAATCGTCGTTTGGCCTCGGCTCCCGCTGGGGCCTGCACTGCCCTGGGGTGTGGGGCTCGTGTCAAGGAGGGACAAGGAGGGAGGAGGCGTTGGAAAGCGGGGCCAGGGAGGAAGGCCGCACCCTGTGGACAGCCCAGTGAGCGCAGCGCACTCGCGAGGGGCAGACTGGCCGGGCACGGGCTGGAGCTGCTGCTCGATCAGCCCCAGGTGGATTGGGCAGAGCAGGCTCTAGGCCCGCTGGGGCCCGGAATCCCGACGGCGGGAGCTTGCCGCGTCTCTCCAGCCGTCTCCTCCCTCACCAGGATCCTGAGGTGTGTTCCTGGCCCCGGCGGGGAGGCCTCAGTGTGCTTCTCTTGCTGCTCGGACTGTGGCTTTATCCTCAGGGGAGGGTCAGTCTCCACTTCCTGACCTCGGCAAAACGAGTGTCAGGGCTGCTCTCGGTGACCCAGGACGCTGGGCCGCCTGCCTTGAGGACAGGGAGTTGGTTCGGCCGCCGTGCCACCAAACTGATGTTGGCCCAGGACGAGAAGGCCTCCAAGGGCTCCCGTTGTCCCTGCCGTGGACCCAGCAGGGTCCATCTGGGGAGCGACTGACCCAACGCAGCACAGAAAGGTCTGGGGCCGGAGTCCCCTCTCAGGGCCACGACCACTGCCTTCATTAGGGCGCTTCAAAGGGCTTGAAAACACTTTCATCCAACTCTAAGCGTCAAGGAAGCCTTGTCCATAACCCCACTCATCAATCATATGCATTATTTACATTCCTCCATGGTCCTTTTCATCTGTACAAATATATGTCTTCATGTAACTATAATTGCAGAATGTACATATTTCACTCAACATTATTTCCTGTATATTTTCCCAAGGTCTACCTAGTGCCTGTATTTATTATTTTTGCAACCGCCTAATATACCACTGAGTTAATTACACTGAAATTTACTTCATTATTCCACTATAATTTCACATTTCTTTTGCTTTTAGATTCTGACTATTAGAAGAGGTAAGAAACAGCTGTACACAACTCATTCTTTTTTTCCTTCTAATTTTGAATGATTTCCCTTGAATACATTCCAGGAATGGGATTATGGGGTCAAAGGGGATGAACATTTTTATGGCTCTTAATATATATATGGCTAAGTTATTTTCCAAAAAGGTTGTGTCAAATTTCATAGCCATTGGGGGTGGGGGCAAGATTTAAATAGTTCAAAATAGAGTATGTTAGGGTTTTTTTTGCTGTCGCCCATAATGTGGGATTTTAAACTTACAGCTATGCCTCAAGTGGTTTTCATGTACCAGTGATCTTTTAACGTCTCTAATGCTCTTGGGGCAATCTCTTTATGCTTCTGCAGTCTATGATTAGAGGATCCAGAGCCGGGGGTGGGGGGGGGGGGTGGGGAGGAGACTCGAGTGATACTGGAATTAGAGTCGATTGAATACAGTGACTGATTAGATGTGGGTGGTACCAGATACTGACAAGACAAGATAAACTCTCAGCCTGGACCGTGGCACATGGCCAAGATGGGACAAGAGGAGACGCTGAGAGAAGAGGGCTCTAATGGGAATTGCAGCCACAGTCGTGGGAACACAGGAAAAGTCTTGGAACAATGTGGGTTCAAATCCCAACTCTGCCCTTCGGAGCTGTACGAAATTGACAAATTAGTTCACATCTCTGAATCTTAGTTTTCTGATCTGACAAATGGGATGAAAGTATGTGCCTTTTGGTACTGTTGTGAGAGAGACATGGGGTGATGTGTGGAAAATACTTATTAGCTCAGGGCCCACCACTTAGCAGAAGCACAATAGGTGGAACTATTACCTATTGTTATCGATAGGTTGCATCAAGTCCTGTTGTTAGCGGGTTGCATGTTGCGTTAAATCACAATAGGTTTTACTGTTGATGCTCTTCTAAGATACAGAGAAGCAAGTACACCCTGGGGAAGTGGACTTGTTTTGTTAAAATGTGGACTTCTGGCCAGGCCTGGTGGCTCAGCCTGTCATCCCGGCACTTTGGGAGACCAAGACGAGAGGATTGCCTGAGCCTACTGGTTCGAGACCAGCCTGGGTAACTTGGAGTGACCTCGTCTCTACAATAAATTACAAATAGTAGCCAGACGTGGTGGCGTGCGTCTGTAGTTCCAGTTACTTGGAAGGCTGAGGCGGAAGGATCGCCGGAGCCCAGCAGGCGGAGGGTGCAGGGACCATGAGCATGCCGCTGCACTCCAGCCTGGGTGACAAGAGTGAGACTCCAACCCCCCCCAAAATGTGGACTCCTATTTGCTGCTAAGTTAGAAATACCGTCTTCTCATGGATTTACTCCACTGTAGGTTGACCAACTAAAGAATAAGGGTGGGGTGACTTTCTTTTAAATGAGGTTTCATGTTCAAGGTCCGAATGAGACAGTACATTCTAGAATCACCGGCAATTCTGCCCCCCCTTCCCCCCGCTGATTTGATGATGACCCTCTCTATGATTGGAAAGTCGGTGAGCTACCTCTTGGGAGGCAGGGTGGGCTGCTGCTTGAGTGTGTGGACTGGGGTTTCAGGGGAGAGGAAGGGTGGGTAGATAGGCCAGGGTTCAGGTCTTGGCCCTGCCACTTCCTAGCCAAGTGATTATGCACAGTTGAACACACTTCTTTAGCCTCCCCAAACCTCGGTTTTCTCACCCGAAAAATGGGGAGGATAAAGTCCCTTCCTCACTGGGTGGCTGCTGGCATATTACTCGTAGAGTACTGTGCCTGACTTCTTTGTAGCAAAACAAGTTCTAGTCATTAGTAGTACTATCGTTATTTCCATTAAAGAGGTGGTGGAGAGACAGGGATATTATGCTTTCAAATGTTTTTAGTCTTTTTGAAACATGAACTCACCTTCCTGGTTACATTTGAATTAAGCTAATACTATTTGGTATTTGTGGAATCTACTTCAACAGATTGTCAAAAGTTGCCTCCCAGAGGGTGTATTTTTGTTTGCAATGACTAGTTTAGGATAAAAATAGTTGGCTAGGCTTTTCAGCTTCCTATGCTCTTTAAATCGGCATGGGTTTAGGAGTGCAGAATTAGGACATGAGTCTGCAATGCTCACATCCCTACTGTTTAATACAGAGAGTCAGCTCTTACCGTCAGCGCTAGATTAACGTAGCCATTGAGAGTACTTGGAAGGACCACCCAGGTGGGTCTTTCCAAAATGCTTCCACCTGCTTTGCCACACCAGCCCAACAGCTTAATCACACCAGCCCAACAGCTTAATCACCGGATGGTCGGGGGATGGGCAAGAAGACCCCACCTGAGCTGTAGGGCGGAGGGGGATGGACATCCACTGGGTTACTCACTTTGAGAGGGAAACAGGAATTCGGTCAAAGTTGGTGAAGTGATTATGCACAGTTATGCGCAACTATTTAGCCTCTCTGAGTCTTGGTTTCCTCATCTGTAAGATGGGGACAAGAAGCACCAAAATGTGGGTACTTCAAGAGTAAACCCAAGATATTTTGAGTTCCCTTCCTGTTAGTATATTTCCGCCTTTATTTGCTTTTCCCGACCTCTCACCCAGATCCCAATAAGATCAGATATAATGGCCCTAGGCCAGCTAGACCTACAGGACTTAGAACTCTCCTTTGAAACTCAGAGTCACCACCATCCGTTTTTCCCGTGAACGGTGCTTATGTAGGGGGTGTGAAGGTTTTTGCCCAGGGAAAAGCACCAACTAAATGTCTGTGCAGCTGCTATGACATTATTAGCCACACTCCTAATTAATCCCTCAGAATCTCAGGCATTTTTCCTTCTGTCCTCGGCTCCGATGAAGATGCGTTAACAACTCCTTGCCTCCAAGTTCCCAAATGAGCCCACACCCTCCACCAGCACTGCTATAATTTTATCGGAATGGGCCCCATTCCCTTTGATCTCCTCTGGTTCTTAAATCCAGCAGTTGTGTGTTCGAACATCAATGGAAATGGGGTTTCAAGTTTCCTCTTTCATTATCTTTCTCAAAGATAAAAAAGAGCAAAAGGGAAAAAATGTCCTGAGCTTTGTAGATGAGGCAATATTTTCACAGTAATTTCTTTATCTGATTTCATCAGATCAACAAAGTTGTTTAGAAATATATGTCTGCTCCCATCTCCCCATTTTTGAGAGGGTTTTCCTCAGAAATAAATAAAAATGAAATACATCCAAGACCACCCTTACCTCCCTCTATCACAAGCACTAGGGGCCTCCTGCTTTGCCCGCTGCTGTGGGTTTTCAAGCTCTGGAAGCCTTGAGGTGGGCCTGAGAGCTTTGCGGATCCAGGATGAGATTCAACCCTTCGGATGAACTACCCGCTTTTTCAAAAAGGAACTTTCTGTTCTTGGCAGTGTGGGGAAAATAGACTTCTAGATTAGAATAATTAAATATCTGACCCACAACTCCCCCAAATGCCTGTGGCTGCTTGGGCTTTGATGTGGGCAGCTTACTGTAGAACGGAAAAGTACAGCTTCTTCTCAAAGCCCTCGGCATCTGGGAGGGAGGAAGGCTAGCAGTGAAGCACTCCAGGGTCTCTGGCTGGAAAGCAAACAGACAGGACCTCAGCCAGAGTCTCTGGGTCCCAGGAATGCGAGCAGCCTCCCTCTTGCAGACGTGACTCCTTCACGAGGCCAGCATGCGAACTGCACGGTCCAGCTTCCGCCAACCACTGCAGCCTTGGCTGGACCCCTAGTCTCTCTCTGTCCACCGCCTTGGCCTTTCCCGGTTCCCACCACGAAGCTTTTGCATAGGGCCGTTCTCTCTGCCTAGAATGCTTTTTACCTTCTCACTCTATATACTGCACTTAGCCCTTATTCATTCTTTAGCTTTCTGCTCAGCTGTGTATGAGTTAGGGTAGGATGGACTAAGCTGTGGTAACAAGCAGCCCTTGAAAGCTCAACGGCGTACCACAGTGAGTCTCCTTTTTGCTACTCTTAAAGTGTGGTGTGTCTCCATCAGCTTTCTCTGGTGACTCCTTGAAGCAATCACTTGGGGAGCCAGCATCTTCCCATTACACAATTCTGCCATCTTGGACTTGAAGAAGTGAGACAGTAGAAGATTGGATGGGGCATGTTTGATGGCCAGGCCTGAAAATGGTTACCTTATTCTGCCCTTATTCCATCAGCCAAAACTCAGTCACCCGTGCCCAGCAGATTTAAGCAAGGTCAGGAAAGGTAGTCTTCTTATGTGACCAGAAGGAAAAGGGAGGTTAATGACTGCAGGGCATTGTTTCCATCACAAGTGCCATTACCCCAGGTAAGGCTTTTGTTACCTTCCACGTAGGGCCAAATTGTCCAGGTCAAGGTACTCGCAACTCTGTTTTTCTCTCCTTTGGTGTGTTGTCACAACTGCAGTTTTACACGAATGTATGTGGCTATTTGGTTAACACCTGTCTCCCTCATGACGCTGTGAGCCCCACGAGGGCAGAGAGAGACCATGTATGATCTTACTTATTATCATGGCTTACCTGGGAGGCAGCAGGTGTTCGGTATCTTCTGAATGAAGGAATTAGCCCATCAGCAACGTTTCCGAAGCTTCCAAATTCGAGTGCTTCCCTGGCCCAGGCCAGAATGGAAGGAGACAAGGAGTGCCTTGGAAGAATGTTTCTCTTGGTTTCAAGGCCGGCAGCATAAGCGGGGACACACATTTCGGACCACAGGGATGATGAATTAGCTATCGTGTTAGGCAACATTCATCTCTGCAAACAACAGAACTCATTTAAGAGAGTTGAGCCAGAAAAGACTCTGCTCATAAAAAAGAACTAGGCCATCGCCTTACTACACTCTGTTGTGGCCATGTGCTCTTTGAGCTCTGACTGTTGTCATACTTCCTGGCTTTGGCCCCCTTCCCTACCTTGGGGAGGTGAATCAATCTCTCTCTCTCTCTCTCTCTCTCTCTCTCTCTAAGTTCCTTTCCAAATAAACTATGTTTTCCAATCAAACAAAAAGAAATAATAAAAAAAACCAGATACCCAGGCCTGGAGACTCTGCAGCCTGACATGGTGTCCACATGACCCCGACACCCTGGCAATTCCTCAGGACAAAGCTAAGCAGAACCCGGGACCTAGCAGCCGCCACAGCTTCTGTCTCTGAAAGCTTGATGTCTACACTGGAAGCCAGATGTTTACCAAGTCACCTGATTCTTGGAGGCTTTCCAGAATCCATGCCCAAGGGCTTCTGATTGACGATGCCCTTGCTGCAAGGAAGGATGGAAAAGTACGTTTTGGACTTCTGTCTTGGGGAGGGACAATAACCCAGATACAGGGAATGTGGTAGGGCGTGACTGCTGTCCTCAGGAAGCTTGGGGGTCTGTTTGGAGCCAGGGGTGGGGTTTGGGATGATGGTAGAGGGGTGTGGGGGACTAAACAGAGACTCCTGGAGTAACCCCAAGTGTGCTGCAAGGATGCCACAATTTGTTGTTGTTTTTCTCTTTCCAAAATTTGATGAAAAACACAGGGCCATACGGCTAAGGGTGGCAAACATGGGTGTTTTGGGGTCAGAATCGACATTCAAATTGTTTTAACCCTTCATATTGCCTTTCGCAAGTCTGTTTGGTTTCCCTCTTGAGCTTATCTGTAAAAATCAGATGGCCACAGAAACCCAGAGGGTCAGCTGGTGGCGTGGGGGCTTGAGGCAGCTCTGGCCCACCACCCTCTGCCATCCAGTCTCGGGCCCCCCTGCTTCTGCTGGAGCTAAGGCCCTCTGCTTCCGTCCGCCAAGACAACGGTCTGAACCAGGCTCCTTGGTTGTCGGGGACAGGGGTGGGAGCGGGGGAGTCGCTGGGCCTTAGGAGCCCAGCAGCACAAAGCTTCCCCCTTTCCTGCATGGCAGGATCCACCTTCAGGAACGCCATGACACCGGCTGCTGCAGCCCTGGGCGTCTTCCAAAGGGCGCTCAGGAAGTCGGTGGCGGGAGGGTGCTGCCTGCACAGCTCTGACAAAGCTGGGGCTTCTTTGCCAACCTGCAGAAGGCAGAAAGTGTCTCTGAGAGAGCCCTGCTAGGACCTGGAGCTGGGGCTCCGTCCTGAGTCTGGCTACAGGATGTTGCACTGAAGTTTTCCCGCAGGCGAGATCTGTGAGAAGAAGCAGGTCTGACTGAAACAAGCTGGGAGCAAAGTGGCGAAGGTGGGAATGACAGAAAACGTGGGTCCCGACTCCCTTGGAAAAGGGGCATGGGAGTCTTACCAGGAGGTCATCAGTCTCACGGAAACCAAGGAATGACATGAGACGTTCACTGACTTTTCCCAGCTCCTCTTCCTCTGGTCTCTTCATTTATGCCCCTGGAGAAATGAAGAGACCAGTGCTCCCCCGCCCTCCTTTCTCCTGTTTCCGTGAGGATAGGCTACCAATGCTGCAGTGATGACAAATACCCCCCTCAAACGGAGCCGCTTAGAATGGCAAGTGCTCACTTCTCCACTTCCCAGGTCCATCGTGGGCTGGCAGGTGTTCTCCCCAGCTGCCCCTGTTGTGAATGTTCCCAGCCCCGCCAGTAGAAGGGGGGCTCTGAAAGGTCTCTCCCAGCCGACCAGAGACTCGAAGAGGAAGCGATGAGCATCCTCTCTTCCTGGACTCACGGATGTGAGCTAGCTGCCCGGTCCCGCCAGTGGCAAGAGGGCCTGGCGATGCGAGAACCGGAAACACCAGACCCAAAGCGCTCTGGCGACGCCACATCCCTTCCTCTTCGGAGTTTTCTCTTCTTCTGTGCCCCTCTCTGCCTTGCTCTTAGTGGGGTCTCACTCCAGACGACGCTCAGGGCAGACCTGTCGGGTTGTGTGCACATCTCTCTTCTCCAACCTGAAACGTTCGTGAAAGGGAGCATCTTCCGTTTTCAGAGTGAAGCGTCTCCGGATCCCCTCCCACTTGCTCTTGCTATTACAGATGGCCTCTCATCATTCCTTGGGTGAGTTGTCCCGCAGATTATGTCTGTGCGCTTCCACACTATTTCCCTCAAGACCTCCAGGAGGGAGGGCAGCAGGGAGGGAGAAAGATGGGGAGGGATGAAGAAGCCTTATCTTGCAGCGCATGGAAACTTGTCTCTTGGGACTGACGACACGACGCCTGTGAATCAGTCTCCTGTTTCTCTCATCCCGGCTGAGGAATATGCTTGCGCTCTTCCACCAGAACAGTATCACGAGGTGGGAGTGCACCCAGCTATGGCTTCAAAACTGGATGCCAATGGTTTTCAAAGTGTGGTTGCTGGGCCGGCATCACTGGCATCCTCTGGGACTCATTGGAGATGCAAATTCTCGAGTCCCACTCCACTGACTAAATCAAAATCTCTGGAGGTGGTGTCCCACCGCCTGTGTTTGGACAAGCCCTCCAGGGATTCTGATACCGGAGACTGAGCACCACCTGTATATGCCATCATTTTCTGTGGGAACTTTGAACTGTTCTGAGCCTTATTTTCCTCAACTCGAAATTCAGCGTAGGGAGCCCCATGAGGTGTGGTCAATGGAGTTGGTGGTACAGTGTGCGATACAGAGCAGTGCTTCCTTCTTTTCTTCCCTGTGGAAAACTGTATTTTCCCAGAGTGACCACAACAGTATCTCCCATCCCATGTTCTTTTTCCTTCTTTCTTATTCATGTATTTTATTTTATTTTATTATTATTATTTTTTTTTGAGTTGGAGTCTCACTCAGTTGCCCAGACTGGAGGGCAGCGGCCGCTCCCGGCCACTGCAGCCTCGACCTGCTGGGCTCCGGCAATCCTTCCGCCTCGGCCTTCCAAGTAGCTGGAACTACAGGCGCGCGCTACCATGCCCAGCTAATTTTTGACTTATTGTAGAGATGAGGTCTCGCCAAGTTGCCCGGGCAGGTCTCGAACCCGCGGGCTCAGGCAATCCACTCACCTCAGCCTCCCAAAGCGCTGGGATTACAGTCTGAGCCACCGAGCCTGGTTGTTTTTCTTTATTTTGATAGCTTTAGGGGCCACAGAGAGTTTTTGGTTACATGGTTGCATGGTACAGTGGTGAAGAAGTTGGGACTTTCAGTGAACCCACCGCCCCACCTGTGCATACTGTACCTGATAGGTGATGTATTGTCCCTCCGCCCCTTCCCCTTCCCACTTCTGAGTACCTAGTGTCCATGATACCATTTTCTGTGCCTTTGGAGATCCTTGGCTTAGCTCCCACTTACAAGTAAGAACATGCGGTGTTTTGTTTTCTGTTCCTGAGTTAGTTTGCTTAGGATGACATTCTCTAAGTTGCCGCAAAGGACACTATTTCATTCTTTTTGATAACTGAGTGGTATTCCATGGTGTATATATACCACATTTTCATTATCCACTGATTGGTTGATGGGCATTTTGGTTGATTTCAGATCTTTGTGATTGTGAATTGTGCTGCGACGAACAGGTCCGTGCTCTTCTTACACTGTGACAATTCTCCTATTGACTCAGGGGTCCGTGCTCCCTCCTTTAATCCTGGGAAGACCTTTGTTTGCTGTCTCAACCAACAGAACACGACAGAAGTGATACTGTGTGACTTCTGAGGTTAGAGCGTGGACATGTGATGCGTTTCCACCTTGCTCTCTGGGGATGCCCACTCTTTAGGCTTTTGAAATCTGGCCGCCATGCTGTGAGGAAGCCAAACTTGCCCCTATGGAAAGACCACTGAGAAACCGTGTGCAGGCCACAGCCCAGCGGAGGTCCCAGCAGACACCTGACATCAGTGATTAGATGTGTGGGAACGATGCCTTTTGGATGATTCCAGTCACCCCTAGCCTTCAAGTCTTCCCACCTGTGAAGCATCAGACTCTGTGAAACAGAAATTGTTCACATTGCTGCCCGCACAGTGTCAGGATAATGTAACAGCCGTTTTATGCCAGTGTGCTTTGGGATGACTTGGTACACAGCCATAGAAAACGGACACGCTCTCTGAGTGTTCACCTGGGAATTCAACAGTGCTAGCCTACAGCCTCCAAGAGCCACGGGGCAGAAGGTGGTGACAGTCAGATGGAAACACGGACGAAAGGCAAAGCCTTCTACGCAGGAAAACAGAGGCGATGAAACAAGAAGAGCCAGCAGTAAAGGCTGAGATGAAGCTGCTGTCACCAAGAGGTGGCCCCCCTGAGGTCATCCCACCAGTCTCCTGCCCCACCCTGGGGGGCTCAGCCCAGGAGTGCTAACCGAGGCCAGCATACCACAGTACCAAATGCGGAAGTGGCAAGTCACGCCAACAAACTCTTAATATGCTCCAAACTCCTATCGGGACATACGTAATTTCAGAACCAACTGGAAGGCCTGACTCTTGGATTCCTCAGAACTTCCTGCTGGAAGGTGGTGACGCTCGAGGGTCAGACCCCGGCCCCTTCCCTTCCCTCCCCCAGCACGTGATGAAGATGAAAAGCGATAGCCCTGTGCTGGCACGTAGTAATTACTCAATAAATGGGAATACTCATCATAGTATTTTGACTTTAAGTTTAATTTCAAGGGCTATCATGTGAAAGAAGACTGATCTACTTTGCATAGCTTCAGGGCATGTCATTAAGACCAGTGGTTGGAAGTTATAGGACAGCAGATTTGGTTCAGCCTGGAAAGATCTTTTTGTAATAAGAATGCTCTGAAAATGGATTGAAATCCTTGGGGAGTGAAAACGTAGAATTTCAGCCAGGCTCGGTGGCTCAGCCTGTAATCCCATGCCTTTGGGAGGCGAGGTGAGTGGATTGCCTGAGCCCGCGGGTTCGAGACCCGCCTGGGCAACTTGGCAAGACCTCATCTCTACAATAAAAATTCAAAAAATCAGCCAGGCGTGGTAGCGCGCACCTGTAGTTCCAGCTACTTGGAAGGCCGAGGTGGGAGGATCGCCGGAGCCCAGCAGGCGAGGCTGTGGTGGCCGGCAGCGGCCACTGTACTCCAGTCTGGACGACAGAGTGAGACTCCAACTCAAAAAAAATGTAGAATTTCATGTGTCAGATGGGAGTTGGATTGGACAGGCTTTAAGGTCATTTCTAATTCTGATTTTGTATGAAATCAGCCTTTTATGTTGGGCTTGAGTTGGATCGTATTGGTTTGTCTTTGGGGTGCATGTATCACCCTGTTCTGTATCTTCGATGGTTAACTTGCAGTGTTCAGGGAGCACGTACCCGCAATTTATATGCCATACATTTAGGTAGAGACCCAATAAAGCTTTCAAAGAAACAAGCTAGCATCCTGGGTAGTTATCATAATTCCGGTCTCACTTGAAGTGATTAAACCCCAACTAGCTTAGCAGAAAAGGAGATTTTGTTGGAATGACATTGGGGAAAATACGGAATCCAAAGAAGAGCGTCATGCCAAGCGGCACGAGGGCCAGCAGAACAGATGGGCTCGCGCCACCTAGAGCCAGGTCCTAGCACATGGTTGAGAAATCGCTTTCTGAACCTTTCTGGGTCCCTTCTTTCACCTCTTCCCTGATTGGCTGTATCCACATGGTGGGCTGCATGCAGCCTGGCCACGATGGCTCCATCCATTGACACGGTACAGCTGCAACTACTGAAAGACCTGGCTCTCTTTCTTGGGGCCAGTCCCGCGTTTCTCAGGACAGGAATGCGTTGGTCTCACTTGGACCAGGGGTCGGCCTTCAACCAAGCAAATCTGCCTTCCCAGCGGCGGGTCACAGCATACATGGGACCCACGCAAGAGACGGATGGAGAATGGTATGGGATGTGGTGACGTCATTCCAGCTGTTTCCGGGCCAGGGATGTTTCCACAGTGGGGCACATCCCAGCCTCAAAGAACGCTGCCAAGGGCATCAGGGTTTGTCCTTTCTCTCCAGCTGGCTGTGTCCTCCCGCCCAGAGGGATCCCCCGCCGTCCCCCTTGGGCCTTGAGCCGGAATGGGAACGCAGAACCCGGCCCTCAGTCTGCCCCTCCTCCAGCGAGGGTGGTAGGAACCAAGTGAAGGTGAAAGAACGCAGAGGAGATGGAGGAGACACAGGCTAGCGGTCTCTGGTATGTGATTTCACTCTTGCTTTTCCACAGTGTTTCTGGGCGGGCAGCATCTTTCCCATGCTCCCCGGGACAGCTCCCCCTCCTCGGTAGTCACGCAGCACCTTATGTTTACCACAGAAGGGGACCCTCTCCAGTTTCTTGGGGCTGAAGATTTATATAAAGTTGTTGGTGAAGGGGGAGGAGGACTCTTCTTAAAGAAAAAGAATCCAAGCCGGGCTCGGTGGCTCAGCCTGTCATCCCGCGCCTTTGGGAGGCTGAGGTGAGTGGATTGCCTGAGCCCGCGGGTTCGAGACCCGCCTGGGCGGCGAGACCTCATCTCTACAATAAATCGAAAAATCAGCCGGGCGTGGTAGCGCATGCCTGTAATTCCGGCTACTCAGAAGGCTGAGGCGGAAGGATTGCCGGAGCCCAGCAGGCGAGGCTGCGGTGGCCGGGAGCGGCCACTGCACTCCAGTCTGGGCGACCGAGTGAGACTCCAACTCAAAAAAAAAAAAAAAAAAAGAATCCAAATTATGAATGTAAAATTAGATATAAAGCTGAATATTTATGTAGAAGGATCAAACAAATTACAAAAATGTAAATTTTTAAAGCTGGCAAATATTACAATTTTTTAAATTAGTGAACTCCCTGACTTGCCTCTACAATGCTTTTTCCCCTACACTTTTGACTGCATACCCTTTGATTGCCTCTTCCTCTGACAATGTTTTTGTAATGTCATTTTCTATAGGGAAAATAGAAAGATAACTCAATTTTTTTCCTTTAGTGGGTTGATTAAAATGTGGTTATTTTTAAATGCTGGAATGCCTCAAACACGCAACCTCACATGCACACATACTTGCTATTTGTGGCGCTGCTAGAGGTTGATGCCCTACAAACCCGGGATTCTGATGTATTCTAGTTCACAGGATTCCCGCCCCAAATAAAATAAATGCCTGTACATTTGTAATCGTATACATTGCATCCTTGAGCTTTTCTTATTGGGAGGGAAGGGATTTCTGTTTTGACCAGACCTTGATGGGAATCAGATCCTCTACTTAAACTTATACATTCTATAATTTGAAGAATTGTTTATACATCTCTGGCTGCATACACTTCTTTTTTGCTGTTGTTTTGGTTTTTGAGTCGGAGTCTTACTCTGTCGCCCGGGCTGGAGTATAGTGGCACTCTGCGGCCACAGCAGCCTTGACCTGCTGGGCTCAGGCGATCATTCTGCCTCGGTCTTCCAAAAACCTGGAACTACAGGCGTACGCCACCACACCCAGCTAATTTTTTGATTTATTGTAAGAGAGACAAGGTCTCACCATGTTACCCAGGCTAGTCTCGAACCCATGGGCTCAGACAATCCTCTCGCCTCCGCCTCCCAAAGTGCTGGGATGACAGCCGTGAGCCACCACGCCCAACCTTGTATACATTTCAAAGTTTGTTTCTCCACTACTCACAACTTCTGGTGCCAGGGTCTATAAGATATGTTCTCGTTGTTTCAGACCTCTGTGCCCACACATGTCATAATGATGGGTGGACTGTCACAGTGGGAAGTGGGATTCTTCCTGGAGGCCACTGCTTGACTGTAATGGCTAAGGTTGACTCAGTTTTCATGGAGGTGATTGCAAGGAACCCAAGCTAAACGCACCCCGATTCTAATTATTGACTGAGTACTCAGGACACCAAGGCAACTCCATGAGAAGGATGTAAGGGGGGGCAACTCAGAGAGGAAAGAGGCAGTGGTCTTATGATGGCTATTCAGGTGTCTTACTTTGTGGCCCTGTGAACAGAGTTCTAGGGCCATGCAAGTGGTAGGTCTGAGACTTAATCAAGCTTGATTAGCTTGCCACTACACTGCCTCTGGACCCTGTCATGGCCCCTCATACTGAAGGTGCCAGTTTATCTGTCGACCCCCTCAAGACACGTCCCCTGCCTTGTCCATCCCTGGGTCTACCAGTGTGTGTTGACCATTGTTTAAACATGGGCTCTTCAGAAAAAAAGCACATATAATAATAAATTGTATGGATATAAAGGATGCGCGGTATACAATTTGCTAATAAAATAGAAATTCTGCCAGTTATCCTCATAGAGTGCTTTCACTGATTTCCGTCAAATTCCTGTATCTATAGCCAACCCATGATTCCACTTAAAGAAAATGTAGCTTTGATATGAATGTTGACTGATATTTTCTTTTACAAAATGAGTAAGTGGAAGTGAGACAATGGAGAGGCAGGTAGGAATGTCACTCATTTGTCTATGATGTTGTGAGTTACTTTGCTGAGTCACCTAATGATTTGTGAGTGCTGGAAGATTTTTCAATTCTTTTTTTTTTTTCAAAGAAAGAAAAGTTTATTTAAAAGTAAATTAGAGAGAGAAAGAGAAGGGAGGAAGAAGATTCTCCTCCCCAAGGTGGAGGAGGGGACCAAAACCAGGAAGCATGGCGACAGCCATAGCTCAAAGAGCACGTGCCACAACAGAGTCTAGCAAGGCAATGGCCAGATTTTTCAATTCTTTTTGCATGCTATTCACAATATAATGGCTACACTTTTTTTTTTTTGAATTGGAGTCTCACTCTGTCGCCCAGGCTGGAGTGCCATGGCACACTCACAGCCACTCCAGGGTCAACCTGCTGGACTCCGGTGATCCTTCCGCCTTAGCCTTCCAAGTAGCTGGAACTACGGGCGTGCATTACCACGCCCGGCCAATGTTTTATCTGTTGTAGAGATGAGGTCTCACCAAGTTGCCCGGGCTGATCTTGAACCCATGGGCTGAGGCAATCCATTTGCCTCGGCCTCCCAAAGTGCTGGGATGACAGGCTGAGCCACCGAGCCTGGCCAGTGGCTACACTTTTAACACGATCATCCGTTATTAACATTTTCTTCATCATTCCCTTAAGTCTAAAGCCGAGAGGATGATACATCAAGCCTTGCCAATTTCCGCGGTGTAACCACTCCCACAATGGCTGATTTTAAGTGGCCACTGTGACATCAGTGAACAGGTGCTGGGAAGCCATGCACCGCAGCACACCTATGCGTATGACTCCCACCCTGCAGGTGTGCTGGAGGCAAACAACCTGGAGAGCGCAGAAAACAGCGAAGAGTGGTGAGATGATTGGGAGGGATACATTTTGAGCTTTGATTACCCGTGTTTTCAAGATAATGTAATTAGACAGTTATACAATTCAATTTTAAAATAATGGCCTTGTTTCCCAACTGGCTGACAAAGTTCCTGAAAATGTAACAACTGAAACTTGTGAGCAGCTGCTGGCCAGCTCTGGCACCTCCTCCGGGCGTCCCCA
This sequence comes from Carlito syrichta, assembly GCF_000164805.1. Classification (NCBI taxonomy): domain Eukaryota; kingdom Metazoa; phylum Chordata; class Mammalia; order Primates; family Tarsiidae; genus Carlito; species Carlito syrichta. Next base: position 117,534 of record NW_007114753.1, read on the forward strand.
GGGCTTCACAGGAGACCTGGCACGGAGAAGGCACTGAATGTATGTATGCCCCCCTAATGAATGAGCGTCACCCACTTGGTCTCTGGCTCTCAGAGGGCCTGAGCAAGTCACTCACCCTCCTCTTTTTCTCTGTCTAGTGCAAGAGGCTATTAATGCTTCCTTCACAGAGGTGCTGCGAGAGTTAATTAAGGTTTGCTAAGTGCTTTGAAATCCACAGATGAAAGGCCCAGTGGGGGAGAACTTTATTATTATTCTCCTGCATCATCTTAAGAAATGTGTGGTGATGACACCCACCTGGTACTTTTCATCTTCAAAGCGTTCTCCAGACATTCGCCAGTTAAACGTCACAGTTCCCTGCCCAGTCAGGGGGTGTCCTCCAGGGACGGAACCTTGCAGCCTGAGAGAGTGAGTCCTGCCCCTGGGCACCGGGGAGTTGTGGTCAGAGCCAGGATTCCAGCTCCCTCGGCTGCCGGCTTCCACGGCGCCATTTTGCCCTTTCTCCCGCACGGTTGTCTCCGGGGTGGTGGTGAGGCCGGCACAGCCTCCGGGACTGTGAAACCACAGTGTTTCTCTCACAGTCCATGCGATGCTACGCATTGGATGTCAGCCGTTCTAAGATGCCTTTTCCTTTCGCATTTGAATATCCTTGAAATCAACAGCATTCATCCTAAAACTGGTGAGGGTTATAGTTCGATTGGAAATGTTTTTCTTCTTACTGGTAAATAAAACAAAATAATAGTGCATGACACATTTGTCACATGTCAACAATTTTTGAAGCATGATAGTACCACTATTTCTAGGCCTTACAGATGCGTCGTTTGTGTTCCGCTAATTTTCAAGAAGAAGCCTTCTTCCTCCACTCCCATCATAACAGTAACATATGGTCACTATATTATGTGGAACAGGCAGCTAGTTAAAATGAAGAAAAGGCAACGATAATCCCAAATCTCACAGCTCAAAGATCAATGCCAAGAGCATATTACTATATTTCCTTCCTGACTTTTCTCTTTTCCCTATTAGGAACAGCTCCTTCCTCTGATTATAAAAGTAATTTATGCCCACTATAGGAAAATCTAAAAATACAGAAACTAGTGTAATATTAAATACCCATCACTGATAATCTTATTGTCCAGAATGACCATTAAAAAATTGTAATAACTATTATATTTCTATATTACATACATGAGCCATGATAATTATAAAAAAAGAAGAAATAGAGTTAACCTTTTGAATGAATTTCTGTCTATCATATATATATATTTGTTTTCATTTCTAACTGGATATAGATCATCTATTATTATATCTCTATACATACATACAATTAGAACATGAAGTGTGTATGGCTGTCCTTGACTTTTTAGTTTCATTTGTGTGCCGTCCAGCCGTACCTGCCAGTGCTAATCGCACATACACTCTACGACCCAGCAATTCCACTCTTGGTTTCATACTTATATTTGTTTTCTAGGACTGCCATAGCAAAGTGCCACAGCCTGGGAAACTTAAAACTACAGGAATTTACCCTTTCACAGTCCGGAACTCTAGAGGCTGGGCATCCACGATCAAGGTGTTGAGAGAGTTGGTGTCTTCTGAGGAATCTGAAGGGCGGATCTGTTTCGGCCTCTCTCCTTGGCCTGTGCGGTGGCAGTTTCTTCTTGTATGTTCACACTGTCTTCCTTCCATTCGTGTGTGCGTCCAAATGACCTCTCCTTGAAAGGACATCAGTCGTACTGGATTAAGGCTGACCTTAGTCACCTCAGTGTCACTTAATTGGCTCTGCGAAGACTCTGTGTCTAAATACAGCCACATTCTGAGGTACTAGGGGTTAAGACTTCAACATATGAATGAGGGGGGCACAATTCAGCCTGTAACAACACCCACGTGCTTACATCCACCGGAAGGCATGTACAAGACTGATCACCACGAACAATTAGAAGTAACTCGATGCCCATCAACAGTGGAAAGGATTTTAAAACGAGGTGCATTCATACATGAAATACTACGTAGCAATTAAAAAACCAACTACTGCTACACGCAATGTGAATGAATCTCATATACATAAAACGGAGGGAAAGACGCCAAACACAGATCACGCTCCAAACAGTGTGATTCCATTTATATGACATTCAAGAACAGGCACAATGAATATACGGTGACAGATGTCATAATAGTGGCTACCTCTCCCACGGGGCGTTGGGTGGGGATTACATAGGACTATGTATGTGCCATGAACTCGTTGAGCTCTAGACTTAAGATTTGTGTACCTTTTTTACGGAAAGTCTGCCTCCATTTTAAAAATTGAACATACACAAGTTTTCCTGTATTACTAAGGATTTTTCTAAAACATTTTGTTTGGTGACTATAAAATGTTCCATTTTCATAAAACTGCTCGTGACTGCTGTCCACTTGCCACATGCCTGGGGACTGTTCTAAGGGCCATGTGCTCTAACGGAATTAACACTCACAAAACCCTGTGAGGCAGGTTACTGACATCATGCCCATCTTACAAACACAAAACATTGTCTTCCTCAGGTTAACGCCATGTGTGAGTGGTGAAGTGGAGACTGAAGCCCCAGCAATCTGGTTAAGAGGCCACATCCTCGACCACTCTGCCATATTGCCTTTCTGGTCAGAAATCGCGACGCCCTCCCACAAGACACAAACTGTGATTGACCAGATGGGTTGAGCTGTCTCCCTGCTGTTGGACTTTTGGGTCGGTTCTTTTCTTTCCTGTGATAAAGAAAGCAGCAACAATCTTGTGTGCGCATCTTTCTCTGCATCCTGATTCCTCCCGTGAGTAGAACCCTAGAGTGCCCGCTTCTGGAGCTGAACCTTTGAAGCTAAGAGCTCATGATCCATTTTGCTCCTTCATTCTCCTGATGGATCAAATTAGTTCACATGCCTGCAACTGACTGCTAATTTGCATACTTCCATAGACCACCCAGAAAGGTCCTGGTTGCTGACTTTTCTCTGTTGATTTGTATTCAGAAAAATTAAAATCAAGTGTTATTTATGTGTGTATATTATATATATATAAATATAAATGTAAATAAATACACACACATACACATTCTTCAGATCAGCTAACTCTGGTTCCAGATCATCTTAGAATGAAAGACGAGCTGTACTAAGAACTTTTTGAATGATCTTTACCGTAGTTTCCGTGCTTTCCGGGGGATTCTTAGAGTTTTAATGATCAGATTCCAAGTGAAGCACGACCCTTTGGCTGCAGGAGAGAGTATGATGTCAAAGCAGCACATAGATTTTCTTAAAGTGTCTTTCATTTTCTACTTGTTTACCTTCATGTCTGTCCTTCCGGGCGATGGGATCTTACTTCTTGGTTGGCAGAACCTGAGTGGCTGTCCTTTGGCTCCCAAGGAGCCTTTATTTGCATAAAATATTTGATAAAAGGACATCAGTCGGTAGCTACATCAGGTTCAGATGACATACGACAAATGCCTGATACATGATCCAGTTGATTTAAGAGATTATATATATTAAGCTGTAGTCTATAATATACCACATTATTTTGTGGTGTTTTATTCGATAATTTATTTAGTATATTAGGCAACACTTACTGATCATCTACTGACTATCGGAGCAATGATGACATCGGGCAGGCTGGGCTTCTTGTCCTGCATTGACAGTGAATGGCTCCTAGGTCAGCAGTAGGGCCCCAGTGAGAAGAATAACTGCTTGGCATTTGAGTGGGAAACCTCAAAATCCTCAACTCTGGGAGATAAAAGATAACTTTCCTGTAACTTGCCCTTGGAGACAGTGGCGCAGCTACCTTACAAACGGTTTCAGATAAATGACGCCTCTTCGCTTTGCCGAGTTCCAAATGGAGACAGAGGAGTCAGGAGGCCAGGGAGAGTGATGGCAGTAGGACCGGAGGCGTGGCTTCGGCACACGGTCCCAACGGGCTTTCTGATACAGCATCCCTGAGTGAGACATCCCTACCCCCGCAGACCCTGGCAGGACTCTAGGCCTCCTCCTGCCAGGGCGGGAGCCTTCCATGTGGCAGAGAGGCATTGAGAAGATACTGCTACTCTGTGGCCAACATGAGCCCGGAAGGGCTGAACTGAGCATGTTGGTTCTTCCTACCAGTCTCGCCAGTCTGACCAGCAAGCCGGCTGTGGGAGTGGGAAGAGGTGAGTGGGAAGAAAGGCTGGGACCTCACCGTGGTGGAAGCATGAGGCCAGAGCGATGGAGCACCCCTGAAGAAACCCTGAAGTATTTCTGAGATAACACTTCCCGCCAGAGGCAGGAGTCCTGGCGCGTTTCATTGGTTTAGCAACTTTCCGCCCACATCAGTGCCATCTCATTCATTGAATGAGCAATTTTTTTTTGAGTCAGAGTCTCACCCTGTCACTCAGGCTGGAGTACAGTGACACGCTCACGACTCCCACAGCCTCGGCCTGCCGGGCTCAGGTGAGCCTTCTCCCCCAGCCTTCCATGTAGCTGGAACTACAGGCATGTGCCACTACATATGGCTAATTTTTAAAATTTATTGTAGAGATGAGGTCTTGCCAAGTTGTCCAGGCTGGTCTTGAACTCCTGGGCTCAGGTAATCCTCTCGCCTCTGCTTCCCAAAGTGTTAGGATTACAAGCGTGAGCCACTGTCATGGACCGTCTGCACAATTTTTGTGCAACTTGGAGCAGTCTCTGAAATTGTTTCATGAATCGCATTTTCTTGTTTCCAAAGGGGTGTGTGTGTGTGTGTGTATGTGTGTGTGTGTTTTCTATCCACTGTTGTCACCAAATTCTACTATCTAGCTAAAATTTCTGTTTACTTGTAAGAAATGATATGCTCTTAGGCCTTTTGGGGCTATTGAGAGGTGTGTTGTTGGTGGCGGCAGTAATGGTTTTTCCTTCTTCATCAGCTTACGGGAATAACTCATACAGAATGAGATAAGTTTCAGTTGCTGGGCTCGATCACTGTTCCTCCCTGGGACCTGCACCCCAGTCCTGCCGCACTGCAAATAGCATTCAGATGTGCTCTCCAGTAATGCTGCTCTGACTGCTGGGGTATCTCATGAATAAGAAACAAGAACTATGACATCTGCAATGTCAAGGGTCTGGAGCAGGGACTGGCAGACTTTTTCTGTAAAAGGTCCAACAGCAGATATTTTCAAGCTTTGGGGGCCATATGGTCTCTGCCCCAATGGCTCAATTCTGCTGTTGTGTCAGAAAAGCTGCCATAGACAATACGTAAACAAATGTGCAGGGCCTTCTTCCAATAAAACTTTATTTGCAAAATAGACCTTCAGCCAGACTTGGCCCAAAGGCTGTAGTTTGCCATCCTCAGTTTGGGCCCTGAGTGGATCCTTGTTAAGCATAAGCAATCAGGAAATGTAACAGACCCAAACGTCAATGAGGGTTGTAGACCCAGTTCTGTCACTGACCAGCTGCGTGACTTTGGCTAAGTCACCGACCATCTGTGGAACAGTTCTGTTTCCCCTTCTGTAAGATTATGGGGCGGGGTGGATTTGCATTGGAGGCTGCAAACTGGCAATCCGAGGTTGCGTCTGGCCCACAGATGTGTGTCACTTGGCCCAAGCAGGATCAAAAACATTTGAATTTGTTTCCAACACTTTGGATGGGGAGATTGCATTTAAAATCCAGATTTCTGGCTGTTGGTGAAATATCAGAAAATCCGGCAGCCCTGGGCCCGCCCTCTCCCGTGGCAGCCCTTGGCCAGGACTGAGAGCCGGGTCTGGCTGCTCTGGCTGGGTGTGCACCCACAGAACACGGCAGCCTCCTGCTGGCCTGCTTTGACCGTTGACGCTGCTGCTGGACACTGAAGCTTTTGGATCTGTGACCCCGCAGGGGACCTTGTGGTCTAATCATTACGTGTTTGCTCATCAGGCCCGGCCATGACGCCGTCACCGTGCAGCAGATGCCAACATCCTCCGTTTCCGTCTCTCCTTCCCTGAAGTCCTTGGTCTGTGTCGGAAAGCCATGTGGTCGTGGGGGAAGCCAGCACCACCTTCCCTGAGCCAGTCGGCACATTCTGCCCTCTCCCTGGTCCTCCAGGTGGCTCGGGGCTGGGCGTGAGGGCTTCAGAAGTGCATCAGAGTGACTCTCAGGCTTGGCATGGAAGGCGGGGAGAGGGCTGCCCTCTTCCTCTGTGGGTGGAGTGCAGGTGAGACCTCTGACTGCCTTAGAATTTTTGCTACTGCAAGGGAAATCGACCCTAGACTGACAACTACTGACTGGAATATGTGGATGAATACCCCGCTCTCTGCACTTTGGCGGGGTGGGGAGGGGAGGCTGATTTGAAGAAGCACCGTTTTCTCCACTGTCTCTTGAGTTGCCCACTAGGGTTAAGCTCCAGTTGCCTGTGGAAAATGTTGGACAACATACCCTGTGTCTTCTGCCTTCCTTTTTTCTCTCACTTCCCCACTCTCCTACTAGAGTTTTCTAGAATCAACTCCCAGATAAACCACTTACACTAGAATCCTGGTCTTAGAGCCTGCTTCTCAAGGCACCCAAGTAAAGGACAGAGGAAACGCATTCGTGACAAAGGCAGTGGAATCCTATGGCAGTCTGAATGTCTAGATTCAGTCACTCCTGAAGCCCACCCTGCCTACGGATTTTTCACTAGAGGAGCCAGTAGATTCCTCGGTGCTTAGGATGGCCTGACGTGGTATTCTGTTATTTGTAGCCCAAAGCATCCGACCTCTCTACACAGGATTTATTTGTTTATTTAGATGGATGAAGACTTTTTTGCATTACATTCCAGACTAGTGAACTGAGTAATGCGTGCGAACTTCAGAACCAGCAATACTTTTTTTCCTCTTTTAATTTTTATCTTAAAATTGTGGAGTACAATTGGGGGCGACGTACACAAATATTCACTGTGCAAGTACCCGTGTTGATGAGGCGTGCCCTCCTACCCCAGGCAGACATCGACTATCGACTATCGACTACTGTCAGTCCTACCTCCGCGACCCTCCTCGCCTCCCCACAGTTTCCCGCTACTGCCAATCATTTTCTCATAGTATTACGGTAGTTGTTCAAGGTCCACTTATGAGTGAGAACATGGGATACTCAGCTCTTTGTTTCTATGAGAGATCACTCAGTATTATAGACTCTAAGTCCACCCAGGTTGCTGCGAAGTTCATGATTTTGTTCTTCTTTATGGCTGCGCAATATTCCATCGTGTAAATGTACCACATTTTTTTATCATGGCAGCATGGTTGGTTCCATGTTCTTGCTGTTGGGAACAATGCCGCGATAAACATATATGTGCAGGTAACTTTCTTATAGAGTGATTTGAGTTCTTCCGGGTATATTCCCAGTAGGGGGATTGCGGGGTCATATGGAAGGTCAATTTTCAGAACTTTTAGGAATCATCACACTGATTGTACTCAGGCTGTACTAGTTTACACTCCCACCAACAGTGTAGAAGTGTTCCCTTTTCGCCACATCCTCTCCAGCATCTGTTATTTTTTGAGTTATTGATGATGGCCATTCTGAGCAATACTTTTTTGTATGGAATTGCCTTAAGTTCCTAACCAGAATGACCTTGTGCTGGCCCAGCTGAGATGTCACGTATCTAGAAATTTCCACACACAGGAACATCACTGTGGTATTGGCAGCCTTCATTTATATGTTGTAAAGATAAACATTTTTTATTTTTATTTTATTTTTATTTATTTATTTATTTTGAGTTGGAGTCTCACTCTGTCACCCAGACCGGAGTGCAGCGGCCGCTCCCGGCCCCCGCAGCCTCGACCCGCCGGGCTCCGGCGATCCTTCCGCCTCAGCCTTCCAAGTAGCCGGAATGACAGGCGCGCGCGACCACGCCCGGCTGATTTTTTGATTTATTGTAGAGATGAGGTCTCGCTGCCCAGAGGGGCCTCGAACCCGCGGGCTCAGGCCAGCCCCTCACCTCAGCCTCCCAAAGGCGCGGGATGACAGGCTGAGCCACTGAGCCCGGCTAGGATAAACATTTTTATTCATACTCTGATGAGCAAAATATAGGGTGGTTATCAATATCCAAATTGCTATCTGCTGGTTTGGAGACAGCGTTGTGAAAAACACGGGAGCAGAAGCCCCACAGCAGTGCCTGGGGCATGGGTGGCCTGTCGGGCGGGACTGGGGTCAGAGACGCTGCCACCATCCTCCGACTCTGAGTGGCACGGAGCCATGCCCTTGGGGATCCCTCTGCTCGGACCGCCCTGGCTCCGGGGTCTGCCAGGGCCGAGAAGAGTGGCCCAGCAACTCGAGTGAGACGGCTTGGAGAAGCAGCCTGCCTGTCTCCTTCTCCAGGTGACGATTGTCCAGAGGGCGGCTCACCCATGCTCTCCCCACTTCTCTGTGGCAAGAGCTGTGGTCGGAACCCACCTGCTTCACGGTCTTGCCCTTTCCTGGACGAGCTTTCTCAGGGGAGCTTGTTGAGAAGCTCCCGGTGAGGGCCAGACTCAGGTTGGCCCGAAGCTCACACAGGTTTGGAGTCTCCTCTTTAAGCGAAAGATTATAACACTTAAAAAAAAGTATAGAGAAATGCATCTTAATCGCCACCCGGTCTCTCCCTCTAGAACATTCTAGAACTCCTAGCACCTGCCAGCACTCAGAGTGGGCCCGTGTGAGTGAGGGGTCCTGAAGCTGAAGCTTCATCACCGTTGGTAAGTCCTCCTCTCCTTATAAGAAGAAAAATGGAGGGTTCCGTGTGTCCCAGAACCTTTGTTCTTCTGAGCATTCCAGCTGCTCTTGGAAAACATTTGCCACACAGCTCAGTTCCAGTCAAAGATGATTCGGAATGGCAGGCCAACATCCCAGAGTCTCTCCTACGTGTTGCCTTGGTTACCTGGAGTCTTTGATCTCGGTCTTGTGGACAGGGCTCTTTACCACGAAGCTTTGCATTGTTGCATGAAGGATGTCTCAGAGACTGGAACACTGGGGGCGGGGCGGGTGACGCAGGGCCAACTGCCAGGAAGACTAGACTGTCGTAAGACTCTGCGCCTGCCCCAAGCGTCTGCCTCTCCAAAACGATGTCATGCTGAACACCAGGAGTAACCCAAGTGCTTTCCATCAGATCACCGGCAGCTCTCATAGTTACCCAGAATATAACTCCTGAGGGTAGGGAGCTTCACTCGTTTCGTTAACAGAGGACTTCCCAGTCCTGAACGCATTTTAGGTGACTGATCAATATGTGTTGAATAAATGGATGCATTTGTTGCACATGTTTTATTTGATGAGAGCTGTTAAGAACTTCACACGAAGGCCAAGAGTGGTGGCTCATGCCTGTAATACCAGCACTTGGGCAGGTCGAGGCCAGAGGATCACTTAAGCCCAGGAGTTAAGTACCAGCCTGGGCAACATAGCAAGACCCCATCTCCGTAAAAATAAAACTAGCCGAGCATGGTGGTCCGTGCCTGTAGTCCCAGCTACTCAGGAGGCTGAGGCAGGAAGATCATTTGATAGTTCTTGCAATATTTTAAACCTTTCATTATTGTGTCATCTGTTATGGTGTCCTGTGGTCAGAGATCTTTGATTTTTCCGGTGGTAAAATTATTTGAGGGTATCATGGACGGCACCCACATAGAACAGCAAACTTAACCGCTCCACTGACCAGTCGTTCCCCAGTCTCCCTCCTCTCGTTAGGCCTCTGTGGTTCCCGAGACACAGCAATGCTGAAATTAGGCCAATGAACCCTACAATGGCCTCTAAGTGCTCGAGGGAAAGGAAGAGGGTCACGTCTCCCATTTTAAATTCAAAGTGAGAAGTGAGGAGGCTTAGTGAGGAAGCCATGTTGAAAACCAAGAAGGGCGGAAAGTGAGGCCTCTCGCGCCAACAGCTGGCCCAGCTGTGAGTGCCCAGGAAAAGCTCTTGAAGGAGATCGCAGGTGCTGCTCCAGTGGACACACGGATGCAAAGTGAAACAGCCTTTTGCTGACATGGAGACAGTCTGAGCAGTCTGGATAGGAGACCCAACCAGCCACAACATTCCCTTGAGCCAAAGCCTAACCCGGAACGAGGCCCTGACTCCTCGGTCCTATGAAGGCTGAGACAGAGGAGGAAGCCGCAGAAGAGAAACTGGAAGCTTGCAGAGGTGGATTTGTGAGGTTCGAGGAAAGAAACCGTCTCCAGAACACAAAAGTACAAGATGAAATTATGAAGACGCTGCAGCAAGTTCTCCAGAAGATGTTGCTAAGATCACTGATACAGGTGGCTGCACGAAACAACAGATTTTCAATGTAGATGAAACAGCCTTCTACTGGAAGATGCCGTCTAGGATTTTCATAGCTAGAGAAGATAAGTCAGTGCCTGGCTTTAAAGCTTCAAAGGGCAGGCTGACTCGCTTGTTAGGGGCAGCTGGTGACTTTAAGTTAAAGTCAGTGCTCATTGACCTTACAGAAAATTCCAGGCCCCTTAAGACTGATGCGAAATCTACTCTGTCTGTGCTCTATAAACACAAAGCCGGAAGGACAGCACATCTATTTACAGCATGGTTCACTGAGTATTTTGAGCCTCCCGTTGAGACTGACTGCTCAGAGAAAAAGATTCCTTTCAAAATATTGTTACCCTAACCCAAGAGCTCTGACGGAGATGTCCAAGGGGATGAATGTTGTTTTCGTGCCTGCTAACATGTCCATTCTGCGGTTTATGAATCAAGGAGTCATTTCAACTTTCAAGTACTACTGTCTAAGAAATATGTTTCATCGGGCTATAGCTACCACAGATAGTGATTCCTCTGATGGATCTGGGCAAAGTACATTGAAAACCTGCTGGAAAGTCTTAATCGTTCTAGTTGCCATTAAGAACATTCATGATTCATAGGAGGCGGTCAAGATATGGATACTGACAGGAGTTTGGAAGAAGTTGACACCATCCCTCATGAATGACTTTGAGGGACTCAAGAAGTCATGGAGAGGTAACTGCTGAGGTGATAGGAACAGCAAGAGAACTAGATTAGGGGTGGAGCCTGGCAGGGTGCGGTAGCCCAGTCTGTCACCCCAGTACTTTGGGAGGCTGAGGTAAGAGAATTGCCTGAGCCCTGGGAGTTTGAGACCAGTCCGGGCAACTTGGTGAGACCTCATCTCTACAACAAATCACAAAAGCTAGCCAGGCGTGGTGACGTGCATCTGTAGTTCCAGTTACTTGGAAGACTGAGGTGGAAGGATCACCTGAGCCCAACAGGTCGAGGCTGCAGTGGCCGTGAGTGTGCCACTGCACTCCAGCCTGGGCGATAAGAGTGAGACTCCAACTCAAAAAAAAAGAAAGAGAGAGAGAAAGAAAAAAAGAAATGGAACCTGAAGATGTGACTGGATTGCTGCAATATCATGATAAAACATTTTACTTTTATTTTTAGTTGATATGGAATAGTCGTACATATTTATGGGACACAGAATGATATTCAGTACATGTATACAGTACATAATGATCAAATCAGGGTAACTAGCATATCCGTCACCTCAAACACTTATCATTCTTTGTATTGTGAATATTCAAAATATTCTCTTCTAGCTTTTTGAAAATATGTAATAAATTATTGTTAATTTATACTTGCTTCCCCTATGGTACAGAGCACTGGAACATATTTCTCCTATCTGACTGTGATTTTGTGCCCATTAACCAACCTCTCCCTCTCCCCTTTTTCCCCATCCTTCCCAGTCTCCAATAAGCAGGATTCTAAGCTCTACTACTCTGAGCTCACCCCCGCCCACGTATGAGTGGGGACATGTGGAGTTTAGCTTTCTGTGCCTGACTTATTTCACTTAACACAATGTCCTCCTGGATACCTATGTTGTTGTGAATGACAGGATTTCTTTCTTGTTTTTGTCTGAATAGTATTCCATTGTGTATCTATGACATATTTTTTTTTTTGAGTCGGAGTCTCACTCTGTCGCCCAGACTGGAGTGCAGTGGCCGCTCCCGGCCACCGCATCGACCTACTGGGCTCTGGCGATCCTTCCACCTCAGCCTTCCACGTAGCTGGAACTACGGGCGAGCGCTACCACGCCCGGGTAATTTTTTGATTTTATTGTAGAGATGAGGTCTCGCCAAGTTGCCCACGCAGGTCTCGAACCCGCGGGCTCAGGCAGTCCACTCACCTCAGCCTCCCAAAGGTGCGGGATTACAGGCTGAGCCACCGAGCCCGGCTGACATGTTTTTTTTATCCACTCAGTTGCTGATAGACATTTAGGTTGATTCCATATCTTCTCTATCGTGCATAGTGCTGCAATAAATATGGGGGTGCAGTTATCTTTTCAACATACTGATTTCCTTTCCTTTGGATAAGCACCCAGCAGTGGTATTTGCTAGATCATATGGTGGTGTTCTTTTTAGTTTTTTTGAGAAACCTCCATGCTGTTTTCTGTATGGCTACCAATAGTGTACAAGTCTTCCGCTTCCTCTGCATCCTTACCAGTGTTTGCCATTGTGTGTTTTTAAATAACAGCTATTCTAACTAGGGTAAGTTGATACCTCGTTGTGGTTTTGAGTTGCATTTCCCTGTGATTATTAATATTCTTCGGTACGACTGTTGGTCATTTGTAAGTCTTCAGAAATAGCTATTGATATATTTATTAATTGAATTATTTGCTTTTTTCGCTGTTGAGCTGTTTGAGTTCTTTGTATATTCTGGGTATCAGTCCCTTTCTGACGAATCACTTGCAGCCTTTGTCTTCCATTGTTGGGTTGTCTCTTTACTCGGTGGCTTGTTTGCTGTGCAGAAGCTTTTCAGCTTGATGTAGTCCCATTTGTTCATTTTTGTGTCTGTTTCCTGTGCTTTAGAAGTCTTAGCCATAAAATCTTTGCCTGGGGAAATGTCCTGAAACATTGCCCCGTGTTTTCTTCTAACAGTTTTATAACTTCAGGTCTTATATTGAAGTCTTTAATTCATTTGGAGTTTTTAAATGTTTTTGGTACATGGTATGAGATGAGGATCTAGTTTCAATTTTCTGCATACGGATATCGCGTGTTCCCAGCATCATTAATTGACGAGGTTGTCCTTTCCCCAATATGTATTGTTGGTACTTTTGTTGAAATCAGTCGGCTGCAAATACGTGGATTTGTTTCTGTGTTCTATATTCTTTTTCACTGGTCTTACGATAAAACTCTAACGAATGAGGAGTTGCTTATTATGGATAAGCAAAGAAAGTAGTTTCCTGAGATGGGAACTATTCCAGGTGAAATTTTTTGTGAGTATTTTTGACATGAATACAAAGGACTTAGAATATTACATAAACTGAGCTGATAAGGCAGCAGCAGGGTTTGGAAGGATTGACTACAGCTTTGAAAGAAGTTCTACTGTGAATAAAATGCTGTTAAATAGCACCACATGCTACTGAGGAATATTTTATAAAAGGAAGAATCAACCGATGTGACAAATTTGCTTGTCTTATTTTTGGAAAGTGTCACAGCCACCTTAAGCTTCAGCAGCCACTACCATGATCCACTGGCAGCCATTAACAATGAGGCCAAAAAATGTATGACTCGATGAAGCCTCAGACATTCGTATTTTTAAGCAATAAGATATTTTTAATTAAAATCTCGTTTTGGAAAAAACTCTCTCAAACCCTATTTTTCCCACTGCTCTCATACCACCACAATGACCACATGGAAGTTTCCCCACACGCCAAGCAGCAGACACCAGCTGGACATCCCCGACTTCAATCCCGACCCATCTACCTGGAAACAATATCAGGTTCCACACAGGATGAGGCCTCGGTCCCACAAGACTGCCTCTTTCCCAGACACCAGTCACAAGTCTCGGCCTCCGGAACTGATTGATCTCAATTTGGGGTTCCCATGACTCACCTTTTGGGGCTCAATTAATTTGCTGGAGTGGATACAGAACTCAGGGACTCTTACTTGCATTTACTGGTTTCTTATAAAGGATATTAGAAAGGATACAGTTGAGGGGATGCACAGGGCGAGGTGTGGGGGTGCGGCATGGAGCGTCCACACCTTGGCTGGGAACCAGCCTTCAGGAACCTCAGTGTGCTCAGCTCTCCAGAAACGCTCAGAGTCTCCCACTTTGGGGTTTTTATGAAGGCTTTACCACATAGGCATGATTGACAACTATTTAGAAAAGTGACTGGACAAAAATCATATGATCTAAACCCCTGGCAAGACCGTCTGCTCAGACTTTTCCTGACCTCTCTGTGTTGCATTACTTCCTCTGGGGTATGGAGCAAGATCCTCTCTGGAATGAGGGTCTTTGGGGCCACAAGCGCATTGGAGTCTTGCCTTGGGCAGGTGACAGGAGGCCAGGAGACGGTCAGAGAGAGAGATTCCATTCCTGAGGCCTGAAGTTCCCCCATATTGCAGTAAGGACTATGGGAGTTGGGAGCCAGGAATTATGTATGAAAACCAATATATATATATCATAACACCATGGATAGGTCCATTTTTTTAGACAAAACGCTATTGCACACTTAATAGACTATAGTATAGTATAAACATGACTTTCATATGCACTGGGAAACATTTCTATGACTCCCATTATTGCAATACTCGCTTTATTGCAGTGGTCTGGAACTGAACCCACAATATCTGAGGTGTATCTGGACGTTGCTTTTCAATGTACAGAATGTACGAAAGGGTAACCCCCCAAAACCAGAATGGTCTTTTTGAGGGAGGCCCCCTGTAATCCGCTCGGAGTTTGTTCCCCCGGACCGAACGGTCAAACTAAGTTTTCACTTGGAAGTTTTGAGAAGGCTGTGCCACGATTTGCAGAAGGGACGTCCCAAGCTCTGGCAAAGAGGTGACTGGCTGGTGTTGCCCCCATGATCGCACACCGGCTCACACAGTGCTGTTCGGCCCAAAACGGCCTCACTCCTGTGTCCCACTCTCCCAATTCACCTGATCGCTCCCAGAATGACATTTTTTGTTGCTGTTGCTTCTCCAGAGGAAAAACATCCTCAAAGGGAAATGTTTTGCTGATGTGGAAAGATGAAACAAAAAACAGAAGAAGCATTAAAAGGCATCAAAACTGACGAGTTCAAAAACTGTTTTGAGCAGTGAAAAAAGTATCTCCATAGGTGCACCACATCAAACAGAGAGTACTTTGAAGGTGACTGAAGTTTAAATGTGTAAGAATAAGTACACGTTTTTAAAATAAATAAATAAATTCTGGGGTTTTTGGGTCTTCCTTGTATATGACTCCTAGGAGGGAGAGAGAGTTTTAGATGGCAAAGGAATACAGCTTAAATAGTGTTGAATCACACAGAGAGACCGCTATGCGTCCTTGCAACTTTCCCTAAATCCTCTTGATCTCAGGCAGGAAGAAAGGCTCAGCCTGGGATGAGAGTGGTTTTAACACCTCCCCAACCTGCTAATCTCCCCCACCTTTAAACAGCAGAGCAAGATCCAGGCTCAAAACCCTCAGCTGAAATAGGACCTGGATAGAATCTAGTTTAGCACTGCTTTGTTCCCATTGCATTGATCTTTATGAGTATAAATACAAAGCTTCCTTTAAAAATAACTATTTTAGCAATCTTTAAGTCATTTAACATGGACAATATTTCAAAGTAAGTATTTCAATAACTTTAATAGTATTGGCCCCATTTTAATGATAATAAAATAAGAATAAACCTTTGTGTGAAATTCATGAGCATTGTAGATGGCAAAAGCTACGAAGATGGAACCGGAGGCACACGGGGTCAGGCCTCGTGGCCTCCTAGAGGCCCTGGGCACGTCGCTGTGGAGTGGGACAGAGTGAGCAGAGAGGCTCCCAGACCAGCTGCAGTTGCTAGCCATCGTGTGGTACGGAGGGAGGGGGAGGGGAGACCTCTAGCCTCGGCCTCCAGCAGCCGTGGTGCAGCAGGAGCGGGCTGGGGCAAGAGCAGCCAGGGACAGGAAGGATGTGGTCCATCTGAGAATGGAGGGTGCTCGGCTGAGCCAGAGGAGTGCTGGCAGGTTCTAGAAGGTGCCACGAGGGATGAGCCGTGGTCCAAGTGCGAGGGGCCGCTCCCTCCGTGAAGCGTGTGGGATGGATGCCCCTCAGCTGAGCCCAGGGCAGAACTCGGCAGCCTTTCCCATCGGCCCCCAGCAGTGAGGAAGGCATCGCCGGACTGGCACTAGGGGGTCTGTGCTATGAACATCGCGGCTGCCTCCGATTCGGACACGCAGCCCTACCTCCACACCTAGGGTGTGACCTACCAAATGCTCCTGGCCACCACAGCCTTGACCTGCTGGGCTCAAGCAATCCTTCCACCTCAACTTTTCAAGTAGCTGGAACCATAGGCATGCACTATCATGCCCGGGTAATTGTTCTTGATTTATTGTAGAGACAAGGTCTCACCAAGATGCCCAGGCTGGTCTCGAACCCATGGGCTTAGGCAATTCTCTTTGAAAACAGCTCTTTGAAAACGACTGCCTCAGAATCATCAGCAACACATTCTTCTCTCACCATAGGAACGTTTTAGTAGCGAATGTGTGAAGGGTTGAACCACTGGGTTCAATGCTGACTCTTTATTTTTATTTTTTATTTTTTTTGAGTTTGAGTCTCACTCTGTCACCCAGACTGGAGGGCAGTGGCCGCTCCCGGCCACCGCAGCCTCGACCTGCTGGGCCCCGGCGATCCTTCCACCTCAGCCTTCCAAGGAGCCAGAACTACAGGCGCGCGCTACCACGCCCGGCTAATTTTTGACTTACTGTAGAGATGAGGTCTCGCCAAGTTGCCCAGGTGGGTCTCGAACCCACGGGCTCAGGCAATCCACTCACCTCAGCCTCCCAGAGGTGCGGGATGACAGGCTGAGCCACCGAGTCCGGCTGATGCTGACTTTAAAAAAGTGAACACTTTTAGCAATTGTTATCCAAACCCACAGGTCTACACATGGGTGTGACCTACCAAATTGTCACACCTCAGAAACTGCCCATGTCTTAACTAATTGTCTCTGGGTATCGATTTGAACTCCCGGTCAAAGTGCCATTGATGAGAAAGGATGACCTGCTTTTCTCTGCATTCAGCCTTTGCACGTCTGCACCCACGAAGCTGTGTGTGGCCACAGCTGAACCTCGTTCATAGGCAGACAGAACTCAGGCACATTTGCTTGGAGTGGGGTTCTGGTATGGTCTTATTATCAGTTGCACAACAAGGAAACATATGTTTTGTCCTGATGATGTTGTGGCATGCATTTTTTTGCACTTATTTCTAAGTTAAGGATACTTCTTTTACTTCTATATCTATGATAAAGAGTGTAAGCCAGGGTTAGAGATTGTATGTATCTCAAATTGTAAATAAAATTTCAAGCTACTTCTCTCTTGAGTCTTCACATCAGTTGAATTAAAGAGATTGCAAGGTGAGTTGGGTAAAAAGCAAACCATTCTTAATCTGTTGTCTGTGTGAATCCGAGGTTTCTTATTACTGTACAACCAAAATGGAAATGTAGACATAATTTATACAGTGAGTACTGAGACTAGTTTAAGAATGGATTGTCATCTAGAAAAGGGGCAGGCGAGCTTCTTCTGCAAAGGGCCAGGTAGCAGCTATTTTCAGTTTTGCAGGACATTCAACTTCTGTTGTGTTTGCTCAGCTCTGCCCTGTAGCACAAAACCAGTCACAGACAATATGTAGATGAAATATCATGGCCTCCCCCACCCCATAAAATCTTATGGGTGGATCCTGAAATTTGAATTCCATATGTTTTCATGTGCCATGAAATGTTTTCTGATTTCTTCCAACCATTTAAAAACGTAGAAACCATTCCTGACTCATGAGCTGTTTGCTGACTTTATATCTATAACCCTGAATTGAACATTGTTTCCATCAACTGAGACAGCCTCATGATGGTTGTAAACTCTAGGAGCTGAAGGGACCCGGGGAAAATGTGATGGGAACGGGCAGGAGGGGCCTCAATGCCTGGCAAGGTTCAGCTTCTTCCCCTGAGTGGTGATTACGTGGATGTCCATTTCATAATTGTTTGTTAAATTCTGTATTCATCTTCCGTGCTTCTTGGCATGCATAAGTAATGTTTCACAGTAAAATATATTCGAAAATAAATAAAACATAAATTAACATATTAAAACATCGTGGTTCTCACTGATTTTACTTTTATTCTTATTTATTTCTTTTTGAGTTGGAGTACCACTCTGTTGCTCAGGCTGGAGGGCAGTGGCATGCTCCTGGCCACCGCAGCCTTGACCTGCTGGGCTCAGGCAATCCTTCCACCTCAACCTTCCAAGTAGCTGGAACCATAGGCATGCACTATCATGCCTGGCTAATTGTTCTTGATTTATTGTAGAGACAAGGGTTCACCAAGTTGCCCAGGCTGGTCTCGAACCCATGGGCTTAGGCAATTCTCCAACCTCAGCCTCCCAAAGTGCTGGGATTATAGGCGTGAGCCACTGAGCCTGGCCTCTCACTGATTTTATAATGAGAAAATGTTGTCTATTTGACTTTAGAAAATAAATGAATACTAATTGAAGTGGCACTTTTGTTTCATGTAAGATTTTATTGGGTAAAATAATTTTACAATAATCTTAGCATATACTATTAAAATTATATAAAACACAATATTTTATATATAATAGCAATTTTAAAAATAATTTTATTGGGCAAAATAATTCCATTGCTGAAAGTGTTTGATAACGGCTGTTTAATTAGCACTGTCTGACGGAAACTTCTGCCATGGTTGAAAATGTCTATCTGTGCTGTCCATGTGTGGTTACTGTGTCAGACAACACAGGTTTGGATCTGTGTAACCTGCCCTCCCACATTATAATTCTACATAACGCAAGTTTGTCTGGATTCACATCTCAGCTGCACCATTACGTAGCCATGTGACCTTGGTCAATTTACTTGACCTCTCTGTGCCTTAGTGTCTTCATTTGTAAAATAAAAACAACGATAGTACCTACCTCATAGTATAGTTGAGAAGATTAAGCAAGAAAAGCTGAGGTGTCCAGTACCATGCCTGGTCCACACTAAGAATTTAATGAATTGGATATAATTATTGACAATTTCATTCTCCTGGCAATCCTGTGAGGTTTACAGAAAAGGAAATCAAGGCACCCAGAGCTAACGAATGGCAGAGCTGGACTGACATCCAAGTCTGTCCAAACTCTTACGGGTCACTTGAAATCCCCAAAGAGGTTGTCACGTAACACAGCAAGCAGAGTGATCTGCCCTCGTGACTCTGAGGAGTGGAAGATTACATTCGTGCATGGCAGTGTGGGTTCTGAACTTTGGTGGGTGTTCTTCTGTGTTTGTGTGAAAAGAAACCCCTCTGCAAATAATGAGTGAATGAATGAAATTAAAGATAATTGTAATAAGCCGTCGCCTGAAGCCTTGACTCTCACAAACTTGCCCCTGAGTCAGGCAACCTCCTTGCTGACTGAAAGTTAAGTTATAAGGAAGGAAAAAGTGGAAGCTTCCCGCCAGTGACAAGCAAGTCTTAAGAGACTGACTTTGAGAAGCTTGTTTTCCCTTGCACTTTCCCATGGTCGGCTCTCACAGAGAGGAATCACACTGGGCCTGAAACTCATCCCAGAGCCTCGGGACCACATTGTACATTTGTGATGGGTGAGGTTAAGATCAAGGGTAAAGCTTGGGGGTTTGAGATGTATGTTTGTGACTGTCTGTCCGGTGCCTCTGATCTATTACCCTGAATGAATGGGTGGCAGGCATTATTTGTGGGAGTGAGTAAGTTTTTGTTTTATCAGAGTCCTACACACAGAATATAAGGGTGGAGTGATTAGAGCACAGGATTGGAGTTCGGATGGGTTGGGTTGCTTGTGCCGTGGGAATTTGTCAAGCCTGAGTTTTGCTTGAGGAGGCGAGATTCAGCCCTGGGGCGGGGAGGGGGGGAGGTATGTGGACCACAGAATCCTCTCTGTGACGCCCACCCCATCAACATTGCTGTCACGCAGCCCACGCCGGAGCAAGCGGTGCGCTTGGGTTGGGCATAGTTGGCCTCTGTTGGGGGCCAGAGGCCTGGGGAGAAGATAAAAAGGCAGACGGTCTCTCAACAAAGCACAAGAGGCCCTCGCCGCCCCCAGCTGCTTCAACAAGGAGCCAGAGGGTGGGGGAGGGCAGTGACCGCAGGTGATGTGGCTGCAAGCCAAGGGCCGTGGCATATGGCATTGGCCTAGCCATGGCTCTTGACCCTCCTGCCCTGGCCACCGGCGTCTGTGCCGCCTGCATCTCTGCGGCACAGAGGCCTGTCGTGGCAACAGCTGGGGGACGAGGGGCCGAGGACACAGCCCAGCCTTGCCTGCCTGGTGGGCTGAGATGGATGGGCTGCCAGCCGTGTGCCAGGAGCCCCTCCCTGCCTCTCCCGGGGGCTGTGCTGGGGCTGGGGCATGGCTGGGAAGAAGCAGAAAGTCCTTGCCCCGACAGCCACTGAGGGCTGTGACACCGCAGGAAGCATCGCCCCACACTGAGGGTGTCCCCAGCCAGAAACTCCCCTGCCCGTCCCACTCCCATGCCCCCGTGGAACAGAATAAACCCAGAAACTGGACCTTGGAGGCTGAATTTTGTGGGAAAAGCCTGGAAGGGAGGACTCACTTGTACCCCGGCTGAGCCAGGCCCGACATCTGAGCCAGTGACCTTTTCCTCCTGACTCCGCCTCCCCAGGCGAGATGGAGGGGTGATCTTTTGACAGGTGGCCCATCTGTCCTTCAGCATCTCCATGGTCATGAGCTGGAGGAGCAGAATGAGGGGGTGTGCCTTGCAAATGCTGATGTTCTCCCCCAGCTGGGAAGCAGAGCCTGTTCGGCTGGAGTGCCGAAGCGGTTGGGGGCCGGGTGTCACCCAAGTCATGGCATGGCTCTCAGCCTGTCCTTGCGTCTCCAAGCTGTGACTGCCAAAGGCATTTGCGTTCGGTATGTTGCAGTGAGAAGACTGGATTCGTCTTCTCAGTCACTCACCAACAACAGGAACTCCAAGCGCCATTATTTTTTTTGAGTTGAAGTCTCACTCCATCGCCCATGCTGGAGTGCAGCGGCACACTCACGGCCACCCCAGCATCGATCTGCTGGGCTCCAGCGATCCTTCCGCCTCAGCCTTCCAAGTAGCTGGGACAATAGGCACACACCACCATGCTTGGCAATATTTTTTTTTTATTTATTGTAGAGACAAGGTCTCGCCAAATTGCACCGGCTGGTTTTGAACTTGTGGGCTCAGGCAATCCCCTCACCTCGGTCTCCCAAAGTGCTGGGATCATAGGCTTGAGTCACCACGCCTGGCCAAAGCCATTTTTGGTACCTAAATCAGAATCTCAAAGGCTGCACTACTTCACGATAAGCAGAGGAAGGACTGTTCCTTGTGATTGCTCTTAAGTTCAGGCTCTTGAGAAAGCCATGAACTGACACTGTGCAAACGTAGGCTTGGTTTACATGATCAGAGGCACCAGGTTTTTCTATGGACAGTTAAGGATTTACAACTTGCCTTTGCTTGACTGTGGATCTGGATATCATTGCTTGGCACCTTTCCAGATACCCTTCTCTTGGTGCTCGTGCTCTGTTCCAATTTTTATTCTTTTCTTCAAACAAACAAGTTTGAAATCAAGGCCTGCATTAAAGTAAGTCAACTTCTGGTAAGCGGATCACCTAAAAATTAGAATCACCTAAAAATCAGGGCAGCCTTGCAGCCAACCAAGGGCGTCACATTGGAAAGGGGGTGCTGGATTTCAGCAGGAGTCTGAAGACATTGTTGGGGATCTCTTTGACAGGGCACCTTAAATGGAAATTATCAAATGGCTCTTTAAAACATGCACCCTTTTGTTTGATTAGCCTACTGCAGATAACCTTTATTAAACCTGATCTGAAATTACAGCCATGGCCTGGAGCTTCTTTGATGCTGTGGCTGTTTCATTTCCTGTTTATACTATGATACACGTTGCACTAGGAGATAAAGCACTTCTGAGGGATATTAAGACATAAAAGTCCCTTGGCTATTTGCTGGCACTGTTTTGATGTTTTCTTGCTCCCTAGAAATTAGCATATCCTTTTCAAAGGCTGCTTCTGATGAGAGTAATCCTTTGCCATGATGTATTTGCTAAAAGTCATCAATGATAGTATATTGTGTAAAGAAATGACACATAAAAGGCATAATGCTAGATTATTGATAATGAGGCAACTTGTGTAACGGTTGCTTTTGGCTTTTCTAAAACATATTTTGACACCATAAATACACTGGGTTTATATTAATGAGGATTTAATGCTTCTGAGATTTTAAAGAAACTTGCACAGAACAACTTTTCAAAGGAAAGCATTAGTAGGGGGCAACATTTTTACTAATTTTACTAAGTTATGTCTATCAAAACATTTTATTGCCTTGGAAATAAGAAGCGATTGTAAGCTTTTTGTTTCTCTTTGTTTTCACAGCTTGGTGTTAATGAATAAGTACTGCATGGAACCAATTTGGGGAAAGAGTTTTGGCCACACATCTAGAATTTTTAAAAAATTAAGTAAAGAGGAGGGAAAAGAGAATAAAAGAAAGACAAGTGGAAGGAAGAAAAAGAAGTAATAGATGAAAGCAAAGAGAGAAAAATTAAGGAAGGCAAGAACGAGAGACAAAAAAGGAAAGAGGAAGGAGAGAAACAAAGGGAGAAAGAAAAAGGAAAAGAAAAAAGAGAGAAGAAAAAAGGAAGGAAATTAAGGAAAGAAGGAAGAGAAAATAGGAAGCAAAGACAAAGGAAAGAAAGAAGAAAAGACAGAATGAAAGTTAGAAAGGTGAGAAAGATTTAAAAAAGAAAAAGAAAAAAGGAACAGGAGTAAAAGAAAGAAGAGGGAAGAACAAAAGAAGGAAAGAGAAAAAGAAGGAAGAGAAAAAGTAAAGAAAAGGTAGGAAAGATAAGAGGCAGGGGAGGAAGGAAGAAAGGAAAGAAAGAGAACAGGAGGAAGGAAAGGAGGTTTTGTTGGCCACGTGTTAGGCCATCCAAAGGGAAGGGCTCTGGAAAACCTTGTCTCAAGTCCAAAGTACCTTTAGGAAAAGCATTTTTAGTTAAGCTGATCTGAATCAACCAACAGACTGCCTTAGCTTCCAGTGATTCTGGGAGTCTAAAGAGCAAAGGAAGATGAGCTACCATTTCTGGATCATCCCATTTCCAGACGGAGCTGTACCCAAACACATTCCATAGATGATTCTTGAACTTTGATTCTTTCTGTCATGAGTCACTAAGAAGGGATGCTTAGCTGTTCTTTCGTGATTACTGAGAAAGAACAAAGCAGTGTAACAATGCAGTGTGTAATGCTCTGGCCCCCAAAATGCATCCAGACCACTCTTTTTGCTCTGGTGCGACTGTCGATTAATATTAAGTAAACAGTTAAGATGCCCAGAGTAGGAACATTTTCTTAGAAATCTGCATATTTTAAAAATGAATATCTTCAAGTGCTTAGGGTTTTTTTTGGTCTGGTTCTTCATACGTTTAACATGTGTTGGGTTGTCTGTTTAAGGATCAAAAATGTTTTCTTGATTACGAACACACTGTTCTTGGACTGCGGTTTAGAATATTTTTCTCTTGGTGTTGGATTCTATCTTGGCTAGCAGAAAACCTGGGGTGAAAAAGGGGGCCAGGCAGGTGGTATGGACAATAGCACTGGGTGCCATCCCACCAGCCAGTGGAAGTTTCTGAAACCCTTCTGTGGCATGTTCCCTGAATGGCCATCCTGGCACAAGTTCACCTTTGCAAGTCTGAATCTAAGAAATGATCAAGGAAATTCATTGACCAAGATGGGGATGAGGAAGAACGACTCCTGTGCTCACCACTATCACACTAACATGCTCATTAAGCACCTTTGACACTGATCCTAGATGAACAAACCTGTTACTGGTATTCTTGAGTCACTTGATGGTAAAAGAACTGAATCAGTCTTCTCTCAGATCAAATATTGCGCCTAAAAAGAGAGTTGTAAAGGGAGAAGCTTGAGCCTTGGTATTAAAGTTTCTGGAATTGGAAACCTCTGTTGACCTTAGGACTGAGTCCACATGATGGATTCCACTCGTGTGCTGTTTCCTGGACTGGCAGTCTCTAGGATGAGAGAGTGATGTCCTTCCTCCTGAAATCGACTCCACTTCTCTCCTAAATGCCTATTTCTCAGCTTAGGAGGGCATGTTCACCCAAGGGTGCTCTCGTATGAGGCATTCAAATCTCTATACTCCACTCTGTAGAGCCATAAGATACTCACCTCCAAAGAGAACACATGTTTGGAACTGGTCCCAAGACTAAAATGGGCTACAGTGGTAGCCCATTCTCAAACTCTCTGTGGTTCTATTTGGTTATTTTATTTTATTTTTTTGGTCTTCTTGTTTTGTTTTGTGTTGATTTTCAGTCCATTGCAGACCAATGTGTGGTCCTGCTGCACAAGACTGATACCTACATGGCTCACCATGGGAGTTGGACAGCTCCAGAAATGGTCTGTATGCTGTTCAGTGGGGCATGTTCCACCTGCCATGTGTGATCATCAAGGTGTCGTGGCAAAATCAAACCAGTTCATGAACCAACATTAGCTTGTGGACCACTCTTTGTGGTCTAGAGTAAGTATTCTTAGTAGGTCTGATTGTAACTGCAGGTATCACAGGTTACTTTGTTACTTATAATGAAATGGATGCTTAATGCTACTGATAGTGAAGGTAGCAGTAATAAGAAGGAACACAAGAGTTCAAGACCTTGGTCTTCATCTTAATCACTGGGTTGGGATGGAGTCCAAGTCAAAACTCTACAAAAGTGCCACACTAGTCATGAACTACAAATACTGACATACCATTGAGAGTTGTGACAATGGTGACTATTACAGTGCTTGGTGGGGGGGGGATGTTGATTTTGGTAGTGATAGCTATTTTTTATTTTGCCCAGGAATAATTTTTCTAGTAAGGAAGAAGGCAAGTGGAGATGAAGAAAGTATAAGAATAATGTTACTTGTATTATCACACTGACAAGGAGTAAATTCTATGTATTATCTTAAGCCGTAATATCATATTTCTCTTTGCTAATTCTTCAACAATACATGCTTGCCTTACTAAAAATTATGTGGAATAGAGCTATGGGGGGAAAAAAATCAACACTCATTTTTTAAAATGTTCATTATTCTGAAAAATTATGTTAGCCTACTTTATTCCTTTTTCCTTGTGACCTGACCAATGTTGATATCTTTAACTTGACGACTTCAACACTTAAAGACTTATAAAATGTTTTGAGGAATACCATGTCTCTCCCCTAGAAGGCTGCCCTATTTCCATCTCCTTCCCTCAGTGCAAAAAGGAAGTGGCACACAAGGATGAGACTATTTGAGCAGCCTCTGGCAGCACGCGGCACACTTTAAGTTGCTTTGTCATGTCTGCAGCAGAATCCACCACTGGATTTTTTGGCAGTCATTTTCCCAACCACACATAGCCAAGAGGAGGATAAATGACTTGACAGTTCTTCCTCCTTCTAGTCTGTTTCAGACCTACTGAAAACACCTGAGAGGCTGAAGGGGCCACTGAGTGGTCTCAGTACTTCTTCAAAGGGGGTGATTCCTCAAGGCTGCAGGATGAAGCTGGAGCCTTGCTGGGCCTTGCGGCCACATTGCCCAGATCTCCGCTGACAACACATCCCGGTGGAGGAGACAGCTGCGGTAGACTCCACGACGACACATCCCAGGTGGAGGAGACAGCTGCGGTAGACTCCACCCTGAGCAAAGCTGGAACCAGACTCTGAAAAAGGAGTTTGTGATAGGCATGCAGAGAGAGGATCCCGGGGGCGTCCTACCGATGTGGACGACAGGCTGATGCTGACCAGCCTCGTCATCTGGCTTTAGACGTGGCCCAACCACCTCATTCGCTCCTCTTCAACCCAAGGGAGCGGCTTCCCGCCTAGGTGCCTTCTCCTCTTCCTTCCTCATACGCGACCAGCTTCAGGGGATGTTGGAAGAATATTAGCGAGCTCAGGATCCATCAGGGGCCTAGAGATGCTTAGATGTGAGAACAAAGCACACGTATCTACCTTCTAGGCTTATGGAGAGGATGTGCTAATTACTGAACAGGGATGCTTTGAAAATGGAATTATAATAATTGGCAAACTCTTTCAAGTCTTGGCTTTCTCATCTGTGGAGTGGGGATAATAGCACTCATCTCACTGGGTTGTTGGGAGATCAATGTTAACTCTGTCCTGCCCTGTGCTTTCATGTTCCGGAACTATCTTTAAAATGCAGTGCGATCGCACATCAAGATGAATGCTGTTGTTCAGATTTTTCATTTAGGGCTCTCTTCCCTGTGTAGGCTGAAGTGAAAACGATGTTTTAATTTAAAAACTGACAAAAGAGAAAGAGGAGTGCCTTTTGGAAGATTTTTGTCTTTTTTAAAAAATGGCCCAAATTTCATGAGAGTGGATGTGTTATTCTCAGCCTCGGGAGAGACAGAAATCAGAGAAACAGGGCCACAGACGCAGGGGCTATCCCACTCCCGCCACAAAGGGTATGTTATTTAGGATCAGGCTGCTCCATAAAGGACAGAAGACACCACATAATGGCCTCTTTAATAATGAAGTTTCATTTTTCTAGCATGAAGGGTCTGGAGGCTGGTTCTCTCTGTCTGATAGAGTGGTTCACCACTCCACAAATTCCTCCTAGATTTAGGCATCTTCTAGTTCATGATTCTGCCCTATCTTAGGGACACTGGGGTCCTCACGATCCTTTCAGGAGATCTATGAGGTCAAACTGTCTGTCTCCCCTCCCCTCC
>NW_007114753.1:144216-146044 GCF_000164805.1 Carlito syrichta
CCTTCCTTCCTTCCTTCCTTCCTTCCTTCCTTCCTTCCTTCCTTCCTTCCTTTCCTTCCACTCTGTTGTCCAGACTGGAGTGCAGTGGTACAATCATAGCTCACCATAGCCTCGACATCCTGGGCTCAGGCAATCCTCCCATTTCAGCCTCTTGAATAGCTGGGACTACAGGCATGTGCCATCACGCCTGGCTAATTTTTGTAGAGGTCTTGCTTTGTTGCTTAGTCTAGTCTTGAACTCCCAGGCTCACGCAATCCTCCTACCTCAGCCTTTCAAAGTACTGGGATTATAGGTGTGAGCCACCGTGCCTGGCCCCAAACTGTCTTTAAGTAATACTAACATGTAATAATAATATTTAGCCTTTCCACTGTCATTTTCTCAAAGGTGAGTATACAGCAGAGTGTTCCAGAAGCTGTATGTACAATAATGTTTTTGCTCTGAAGGCTAATGGAATATGTGCTGCGTACTTTATTCTCATCTCTCTGTTTTAACTTCTGATACTGTAAATTCAATAAACATAACCTACAAAAGGAAAAACTTTCTGTTGATCTTGAAGAATGTGTATAGTGTAAAGGGGTATCTTGAATGTTCAAGTTGCTCTAACAAAATGTCACACACAGGGTGGCTTATAAACAACAGATATTTGTTTCTCACAGTTCTGAAGCCTAGAGA
The DNA here is from genome assembly GCF_000164805.1 of Carlito syrichta. Taxonomy (NCBI): domain Eukaryota; kingdom Metazoa; phylum Chordata; class Mammalia; order Primates; family Tarsiidae; genus Carlito; species Carlito syrichta. The sequence goes on from NW_007114753.1 coordinate 144,889, forward strand.
GTCCAAAATCACGTCCTCACCAGACACTGGCAGATTCAGTGTCTGGTGAGGACTCACCTTCTGGCTCACAAATGGAGCTCACATCGGTCTCTGGGGTCTCTTGTGTAAGGGTGCTGATCTCACCCATGAGGGGTCCTCCCTTACGATCTAATCTCCTCCAAGGGCCCCACCTCCTAATACTATTACCTTGGGGGTTAGGATTTCAACATATGAACTTGGGGGGGTAGGGACACAAATATTCAGATCATAGCAAGAGGGTCCTAAGATTACAACGTTTGCAGGCCACTGACCTAGGGTATAGCCCTTGTCCTCAGGGCTGAAAGGGTTCCTTTCATTCTAGCCATTGTGCCTGCATTCCACCCAGAAGGAGAGAGGAAAGAGGGAAGGGAAGCGAGCACCACTTTCCCTTGAGGCTGTTCCCAGTGCTAGCACACACAGCTTCCTAAACCTCACTGGCTAGTGCCTCGTCAGCTGCAAGGAAGGACGTCAGTGCAGTCTTCAGGCCACATGCCAGCTTAAAAGAAGCGGGAGAGAGTCCCATTCCTAAGAAAGCAGGCGAGAAAGGCTACGAGAAGCCTTTCCTACACATGGGGAGTGCAGAAGCAACACTTCTGCTGGTGAGAAGTGGACCCCGCATCTGCGGAGCACAGACGGCACTCCTTCCACACCAGGCGGCCAGCCCAGAGGACTCTCTTGTGCACCCCAAAGTCCTCACTCCCACACGTTTGGCTTCACCTGTTGTTCTGATCTTCATTTGTCCCCAAAACTTGGCTTGAATTGTGAGGTGACCTTGAAAGCTGAGCCCAAACAGTTGTTTTCCAAAAGAGAATCACAATAGAATTTAGTGAGAAAGAACTGGAGGTGGAAATTCTTTCATGTGGTAAAAAAAAAAAAAATCTGGAAGAAAGAAGGCAGCGAGCTAACTAGAGCATAAACTGGTTAACAAGTGGCAACAGTGTGAATAAAGCCAAGATTGAGGGGTCAGCTTGGGTCCAATGGGCCACATAGTTTCCCTCAGACCAAATCTTCAAACTTGATCTTGCTTCTTGAAAATATCTGCTGTGCTGGGTTCGGTGGCTCAGCCTGTAATCCCGCGCCTTTGGGAGGCTGAGGTGAGTGGATTGCCTGAGCCCGCGGGTTCGAGACCCGCCTGGGC
>NW_007114753.1:146064-152369 GCF_000164805.1 Carlito syrichta
ATAAATCAAAAAATCAGCCGGGCGTGGTAGCCCATGCCTGTAATTCCGGCTACTCGGAAGGCTGAGGCGGCAGGATCGCCGGAGCCCAGAGGCTCGAGGCTGCGGTGGCCGGGAGGGGCCGCTGCACTCCAGTCTGGGCGACAGAGTGAGACTCCAACACACACACACACACAAAGAAAATATCTGCTGTTTATCCCAAGACAAACTGTGTGTTCAACTCAACTCATCCTCATGTCCATTTAAAAAAATCATCTTCTAGTGTGTACTCTTTTGACAGTGGGTCTGTAGAATGATCTTTGACTATTCCAGCTTATTTCAGAGGATACATGGGGCTGCAGGGTTATGTGCATCAACAGTCACAAAACATAGAAGTCTCTTTCTTCTACTGGATCCCATTAAAAATCTTCAGTCTTTTGGCCTGGAAAGGAAACCTAGGTTGCCATGTGTTTTTTCTCCCTATGCTAAGAAGGAAAGAGGTTCTCATGAAAAGCGGTGAGGCTGAATTTGGTTCTTGGCACTGCTCAGCATGCCACCTGACACATTACAAGCACTCAAAGAGTATTTGCGCAAGTGAATTGATGTTTCATATTTTGCAATCCCATGGTTTCCTCCACTTTCTTTTCACCAAAGATGATTTACCTCCCCTGGAAGACTGTGATAACCTCTTGACCAATCTCTACTGGAAGACAGATCTTCCAAGAACATTCTGCGGGCTCCCAGAGCAGTGCAGGCTTTGCCACGCATCCAGGTAATGTGCCTTCCTTCCCTTCAACCTGTCCTGGCATTGTTAGGCCTTCTCTGACGATTCTGGTACCGTTTTTTGCAAGACTGGAGCCTTGGCATCAATGACATTTGATGTGGGCTCTGTGGACTTGACATTACAGAAGCAAAAGCCCTAAAAGCTTTTAAAATCCACCTCAAAGTCAGACTTGCAGAACAGCAGGTACAGGCTGCAAGAAACAAAAGGAAGACAAAAGCAAGGGGTTTCCTTTTGGCTTCTGTAGGGGATGGCAACACTCTCTCCTCCCACGCAACCACAGCGAAACAATGCTGGGCGTCTTGCTCCGATAGCAAATGTTTCACACTGCAAACCAGCCTCTGACTGGAGTCTTCGAACCTGTTTCAAAAGTTTCCTTTTAACCTGGACCATTCAATTCTGTCTTTATTCCTGGGCTTTCATCCACGTAACTATGGCAGTGCTCTCTGGAGAAGAGAGGAAAATCAATGACCCACCTGCCTACACCCCAGACTCGGTTAACCCCGCTTGAAAGGGAAGAGCATATTTCTCTCGGCCTCCCCTTGGCTGTCACTAACACTCTCCTTCCCTCCAAAAGAAAACACACCAGGACTTGGCAGAACGGAGGGAAGAACCAGGAGCCACTTGAAGGAATAACATTCCCAAGGATCTTAGTTGCTTTAGGAAATGTGCTTTCTGGCCCGATATGGAAAATGATGCTGCATCCACCTTCTGAGTGGCTGAAAAGCCCATAGCCACATTCTGGTGTCTTGATTGGGAAACGTTTCCTAGCTTACAGCCTGGGCCTGACTGAAATGAACTCACGTCTTTCGTGTCACAGAGCAAGTGAAGTTGCTTAGCATAGCACTGTACAGTGGTGAGAAAAGCACTGTATGGTAGTGACAGAGGTGGGTCTAAATTCAGAGGGCCTGTTTTCAGCTCCCAGCGCAATCGCTCCCTAACCACGTGACCCTGGGCAAGCAATCTGACCTGGTGAAGCCTCAGTGTCCTTGTCTGTAGAAGGGGATAGTCACAGTCCTTACTTCACAGTTTTGCAGTAATATGTAAAGTATTTCTCATAAAGCCTGGTCTGATGGGGCTGGAGCCACACGATCAGAGATGCCGGAAGGTCAGGGGGTTCGATGTGGCGTTGGTGTGGCCAGAGGACTACAGGGGCTTGGTGACCCCCTTCCTAGTCCCTTTTCTGAGATGTCTGACTGGGAGGTCGCAAGTCTTCCCATCACCTTTCTTTCCCCACTCACCATTATAATTTTTGAAAAAGGGGCAGCGAGGCTTTTCTTGAAGGGAGATCCTTACAGCCCTTCTAAAGCCTCCTGGTCAGGCTGGTGCCAAGCTCTTGACCATCAGCTGAGCTGTGAGCCTCTGACCACACGCAGCCAGCCCCTCCTTTCTCCTCCCTTCTCACTGGCCTGACCTGCAGTCAGTTCCCTCACTCCCACCCGCAGCCACTAGCTAGTTCCACATCCTCTGCTAAGTCACGCCCTTGTTCTGGTCAGACAGCACTCCCTTCCACGAGGAGCTCCTGAGTGCCCATTCTTCCAGGAAGCCTGCTTGGACTGGTCCCCGTTTTCCCTTCTCTACAGCTGGAACTCCCTTTGCCACCTGTCTGCAGCGCACCGTCTTGGTTCTCTGTTTATATTTTGCGCCTTAGAGTTGCCGCCTGTGTTTCTGGCTCAGATTGTGAAGTCCCGGAGGGTAGAACCTTGGCTCTGTAATCTCTGGATGAACCTTTGGGGTGATGAGATAGTGTGGCCCGGGACTATTTTCCTTTTGATAAGTGGAAAATGAAAAGCCCATAGAGTGTGGCCCAGCAGGCGGGCACCTGGCCCTACGTTGCCATCACTTCCGTTCCTGCTACTTCACCCTCTCACTTCTTCCGACCAACACCTGACACCCAGATACCCTGAAGCCAGGCTCCATGGTGTGGCAGCTCCACAGCTTGCTCGCCATTCCTCACCAAAGCTTCCTGGCTCTTGGAGTGGGAGAGAATGCTGCCCACTCCTTGATTTGGGGCTGGGGTGTGTGCTTTCCTTTGGCCAACGAGATGCTAGTGGATGCACACAAACGGAGACTAGAAATGTGCGTGTGGCTGGGCTTGCCCTCTCCTGTCTCTCCTCTTCACAGGAGGAGAGTGTCCTCTGGCTGTCTGCTGCCCTTTGAGCATGGGCTCCAGAACGAACACACATGGAACCCCACCCCGGCAAGGAGCCAAGCCCGGCACAACGGCAGCTCGAAGCAGAGCCTCCAAGCCCTGCAGTCCTGCATCCACCCAATCCCAACTCCCACAAAGCCAGAGTTTGTCATGCAGTGTCGTTGCCGGGGCAGGTAGCAGGCCGGGCTCCCCCTGTGTGCTAACTCGGCAGAGATGGAGCAGAGTGCCCCACGGGGGGCAGAAGGACTGCAAGACCCATTTGGGCTCAGTGTGAAACAATTCCAGATTGATTAGTCATGTCTGCTATAGAAAGAGTCAGGGCACAAGGGCTATGTATCCTATGTCTAAAGCATCTCCTGGTGACTTGCCTTGGGGACTTGCAGAGATAGAGCAGAATACAGAAGTGTGGCTCATTGGAAAGTACTCAGCCAAGGAAGCAGCTAGGGGCTGAAATCTAACCCATGGTACACTTGTCAAGCGATATACTCCGGCACGGAATGCATCTGCTTAGAAGAAGAGGCCCCCTTTTTTTTCATGAAGAAACTCCTACACACGAGTAGGAGCAGACGGCACGTTCTCTGGTGTTTGCATCTTCATTCACATCTCAGGTGATCACTAGTATGCAAGGCATCCATAGCACATGCAGCTTCCTTGGAAAAACACACTTCTGCCGGGAAGATGCAGCCCGTGTCTGCCAACTTGGTGAGCAGTTAGTTTCTTCATGAAAAAAAAGGGGGCCTCTTCTTCTAAGCAGATGCATTCCATGCTGGAGTATATCGCTTGACAAGTGTACCATGGGTTAGATTTCAGCCCCTAGCTGCTTCCTTGGCTGAGCACTTTTGTATGGTACACAAACTGTACCACTGTCCACGGCAGGTCCACCGGCTCAAGTCAGGATGGAAATGAAAAGAAGAGGAACCAAGGTGCAAGGAGAGGAAAATCTGCCCCTCTCGGACGTCAGCCCTGCCCAACTCCTTGACTTTGAGGTTTTGAATGAATCACCTTAGCACTGTATGATCTCGAGTTCCAGGCCCAAAGTGGTTGTATACACCGGGCAGTTGGAAGACCGGTTTAATTCAAGGTGAATACGTCTACGCCTGGACAGACATGTTCTATCCCCAAAGAGGAAACGTTTGTTCCGTTGGCTCTCCAGCCTGAAAACGCTGGGAAGTGCTAAGTTGAGAACAAACGCCCTAAAATTTCTTGCCACTCCTGCTTGTCAGGTGCTTCAGGAAAGCGAACACTGTAGTGTAAAAGGATCCTCTTCTGCTAGGTAACCGAAAACCCGAGTAAAGGCTGACCCTGGGAATTAGAGTGCTTGAGCTTGCAGAGCCAAATAAAAAGCAGTCACATCTGGCTCCGTTTTTCCTGTGAATCATCTCATACTGACCAATTAGGTCCTTTCCTGAGTATATAAATACAGAAGACACACACATGGTTGTTATCAGACAGTATTGTGCAAAATTAAGTTGGCTACTTTATGGTGAAATGGAGAAGAATGGCAGGCATTTCGAACACACGAGTTTCTCTTCGTTGGGGCTGGAAGCAATCACTCATGAAGACAGCTACTTCATCTCCTAGAGCGAGGACCATTTTGGAAAGGACATCATGTTGGTTGAAACCAGTGCCATGGTCAAACCTGCAGTGGACCCAAGTTCACGGAGCCCTGACTGCCCAGGGATCTGGGGAAGGCGGTCTGTGTTAATGACAGAAATCACCCTGACCCCGATTCCCAAGCTGGTCTTTTGGACAAGGTCTCTAATGTGCTGACCATATGTGAACTTGAGGCCAAAGGGAGTGGACTTCCCGGGATTTTTCAATTATCTTTGGGTCTCAGAGACTCACTGCATTGTTACTACCTGGCGCCCATCCCCAGACCGTTCCAGGGGAATGCACAACAGATGAGAGGCAGGAATCAAGGAAACATCCGCAAGCCTTCGCTGGGGTGAGCCTTGAAACCGCTCCTTCTTGAGCCAGAGGAGGGAATGCTGAAGGGGGCAGCCGGGCATTGGTTGAGACCATTCTCCTCCAGCAGCTGTTCCGAAAGGACATGGATCTCTCTCCAGCTTAAGTGTCCCACAGGGCCTGTGTGAGCAAAAGGACGGCGGTAAGAGGTGGAGGAAAGAGTGAGACCATGAACTGTGAAGCAATAAAAGGTTATGAGCCTGGGAGAGGGAAAGAAGCCGTGCGATCGCTTCCCAATCTCCCTGCCTTGGAATTCCCAGATGTTCTCGTTTTTGCAGGCTGAGTTGAGGGATCAGAAGCTTGCTCTTCATCGGGATCTGTGACTGATATGTGAGTGGCCAAAAGGCAAGAGCCCTGTGAACAGCGCAGGGATGAGAGTTGGGTCCTTGTCCAGAATTCATTCTTCTCTTTAACTTTGGTGTTTCCAGACTTACTACACTGTTGAGACCTCATTATACCCTACACTGCCCAACCCGACTCTCCACACAACCAAAACAGTCCCAGGCTCTTGCTAAGTGTCTCCTGAAGCACTATTCAATGAGGACTGTGGCTGGGAATGCCAGCAGTCTCTTGGAGTATGTGGAATCCCAGTTTGAAAGGCAGAAAGGTACGTCTGACTCTCTCTCTCTGAGACCGTGTCTAATGGGGAAAAATATTAGGGCAGAGCATCTTTTCTTACTTCTCTGCCCAGAGGACAAGGATGACCAAACAGGGTCTTCCTTGAAATGGAAAGTGAAAACTAGAGACATGTCTTACATAAGCCCTGAGGGAAGCACAATGTGGCCCACTCCTTTGTAACCGGGAGGTGGGAAATGTGGAAAATTTTGATTCATTATAGTCCAGACTTCCCTAAAAGGGTCCTGGTGGGGCATTTGAAAGAAGGAGCCTGTTTTATGGGATGGAGTTTTCCATTTTCAAGGGCAAGTCATGGGTGTGCGTGTGCCTGTGTTTAGCAAAGTGATGTGAACCTGAGACCTAGGTGTGCCGCTCTCCCAGTAACCTGGCTTGGGGTGATTTGAACGTCAGTGGCTGAGAACCCTGTAGAGAACTGTGCCACCAGCTCCGGTCCCACTGGGCCACAGATAAACATCTGTCAGCCTGTGAGGTCCTAGACGTTATCACTCAGGAGATTTCCCCTGTAACGGGCCAGAAGCAGGCGTCCACAGCCCCTACGGGGACATCACTTGGTCAGGTGTACTTGGACCGTCCACGTCTCCTTATCTCGGGGATGACCCTGAGATTCTCAGCATTTGCTTCTTCCCCACGGAAAAAAATGGAAAGGGCAAGGCGGCGCCTTCTCTCCTTCCTTCACGAAGGCCATGCGGGCTTGGGCCCCGAACTGCTGAGGCCCCTGCTCTTTCTGCGCGTGAATCAGTGAGGCCCGTCTGCCGACTGTCCAGAGCCGGCAGCCTCCTGGGACTCCATCGCCCT